>NW_022991759.1:0-37702 GCF_902827175.1 Gymnodraco acuticeps | reverse complement strand
GAGTAATGTAGAGCTGTCTCTCTCTGAGTAATGTAGAAATGTCTCTCTGAGTAATGTAGAGCTGTCTCTCTCTGAGTAATGTAGAGCTGTCTCTCTCTGAGTAATGTAGAGCTGTCTCTCTCTGAGTAATGTAGAGCTGTCTCTCTGAGTAATGTAGAGCTGTCTCTCTCTGAGTAATGTAGAGCTGTCTCTCTCTGAGTAATGTAGAGCTATCTCTCTGAGTAATGTAGAGCTGTCTCTCTCTGAGTAATGTAGAGCTATCTCTCTCTGAGTAATGTAGAGCTATCACTCTGAGTAATGTAGAGCTATCTCTCTGAGTAATGTAGAGCTGTCACTCTGAGTAATGTAGAGCTGTCTCTCTCTGAGTAATGTAGAGCTGTCTCTCTGAGTAATGTAGAGCTGTCTCTCTCTGAGTAATGTAGAGCTGTCTCTCTGAGTAATGTAGAGCTATCACTCTCTGAGTAATGTAGAGCTGTCTCTCTGAGTAATGTAGAGCTGTCTCTCTCTGAGTAATGTAGAGCTGTCTCTCTGAGTAATGTAGAGCTGTCCCTCTGAGTAATGTAAAGCTGTCTCTCTCTGAGTAATGTAGAGCTGTCACTCTGAGTAATGTAGAGCTGTCTCTCTCTGAGTAATGTAGAGCTGTCTCTCTCTGAGTAATGTAGAGCTGTCACTCTGAGTAATGTAGAGCTGTCTCTCTGAGTAATGTAGAGCTATCTCTCTCTGAGTAATGTAGAGCTGTCTCTCTCTGAGTAATGTAGAGCTGTCTCTCTCTGATTAATGTAGAGCTGTCTCTCTGAGTAATGTAAGCTGTCTCTCTGAGTAATGTAGAGCTGTCTCTCTGAGTAATGTAGAGCTGTCTCTCTCTGAGTAATGTAGAGCTGTCTCTCTGAGTAATGTAGAGCTATCACTCTGAGTAATGTAGAGCTCTCACTCTGAGTAATGTAGAGCTGTCTCTCTCTCTGAGTAATGTAGAGCTATCACTCTTAGTAATGTAGAGCTGTCACTCTGAGTAATGTAGAGCTGTCACTCTGAGTAATGTAGAGCTATCACTCTGAGTAATGTAGAGCTGTCTCACTCTGAGTAATGTAGAGCTGTCACTTTGAGTAATGTAGAGCTGTCTCTCTGAGTAATGTAGAGCTGTCACTCTGAGTAATGTAGAGCTGTCTCTCTCTGAGTAATGTAGAGCTGTCACTCTGAGTAATGTAGAGCTGTCACTCTGAGTAATGTAGAGCTGTCACTCTCTGAGTAATGTAGAGCTATCACTCTGAGTAATGTAGAGCTGTCTCTCTCTGAGTAATGTAGAGCTGTCTCTCTGAGTAATGTAGAGCTATCTCTCTCTGAGTAATGTAGAGCTGTCTCTCTGAGTAATGTAGAGCTGTCTCTCTGAGTAATGTAGAGCTGTCTCTCTGAGTAATGTAGAGCTGTCACTCTGAGTAATGTAGAGCTGTCTCTCTCTGAGTAATGTAGAGCTGTCACTCTGAGTAATGTAGAGCTGTCACTCTGAGTAATGTAGAGCTATCACTCTGAGTAATGTAGAGCTGTCTCTCTGAGTAATGTAGAGCTGTCACTCTGAGTAATGTAGAGCTATCTCTCTGAGTAATGTAGAGCTGTCTCTCTCTGAGTAATGTAGAGCTGTCTCTCTCTGAGTAATGTAGAGCTGTCACACTGAGTAATGTAGAGCTGTCTCTCTGAGTAATGTAGAGCTGTCTCTCTCTGAGTAATGTAGAGCTGTCACACTGAGTAATGTAGAGCTGTCTCTCTGAGTAATGTAGAGCTGTCACTGAGTAATGTAGAGCTGTCTCTCTGAGTAATGTAGAGCTGTCTCTCTGAGCAATGTAGAGCTGTCTCTCTGAGTAATGTAGAGCTGTCACTGAGTAATGTAGAGCTGTCTCTCTGAGTAATGTAGAGTTTTCTCTGAGTAATGTAGAGCTGTCACACTGAGTAATGTAGAGCTGTCACACTGAGTAATGTAGAGCTGTCTCTCTCTGAGTAATGTAGAGCTGTCACACTGAGTAATGTAAAGCTGTCACTCTGAGTAATGTAGAGCTATCTCTCTGAGTAATGTAGAGCTATCTCTCTGAGTAATGTAAAGCTGTCTCTCTGAGTAATGTAGAGCTGTCACTGAGTAATTTAGAGCTGTCTCTCTGAGTAATGTAGAGCTGTCTCTCTGAGCAATGTAGAGCTGTCTCTCTGAGTAATGTAGAGCTGTCACTGAGTAATGTAGAGCTGTCTCTCTGAGTAATGTAGAGTTTTCTCTGAGTAATGTAGAGCTGTCTCTCTCTGAGTAATGTAGAGCTGTCACTCTGAGTAATGTAGAGCTGTCACTGAGTAATGTAGAGCTGTCTCTCTCTGAGTAATGTAGAGTTTTCTCTGAGTAATGTAGAGCTGTCTCTCTCTGAGTAATGTAGAGCTCCAGTTGCTATGTGTATGATGAACAGCAGTCTTATTATCTGTATACATTTTCAGGACTTTAATCAGTCATCGCTAGGGATGTAACGGTTCACAGAGTTCACGGTTCGGTACAACAAGAAAAAGAAAAAACAAAGTCCCAGATGCATAATTCCAGGTTTGTTATTTATTTGTGAACAGTAGAGCATGTTTCAGTTTAAAAATAAAAAACTAATATTTAGAATAATTCACTTTATTACAGAGTTAAAAACAAACCACAAACACTCAGATGGCCAGATTATCTATAATCGCTGATGTCAAACACAAAGGTTCAATAAGCTGTAAAACTAAAAAGAATGTCTTGAAAATATTACATCATAAATAATAAGAAAGTGTTTCAAGAGCGCAAAGTCGTTGAAAAACATATGCCAAAAGCTTCCGTTATTTATTTTTGGTCTCTCGGCTTTCATGTCTATTGGCTTCTTAAAAGCAGCGGGGATCAGCTGCTGAACTGCTGCTGTCTTTTGGCGGGCTCTGTGATTGGCAAATCTGGGTGATGCCTTCTGATATGGTTTAGCGTGTGTTACCATTAGCTTACCGCACCGCTATCGAACAACGCAATACACCGTCCTCGTTCGATCCACCACTCGCACACTCGAACCCGAAATGTTCCCACACAGCTGATTTAAAAGAAGCAGGTGGGTTCTAGCTCCTGTGTGTTATCTGAAATCGCCTTACTAACTTTTCTTCTTCTTGTATTTTGTTCGTTTTGTTGTGTGTCTTCTTCTTTTTCATTTGTTGTTTAAGGGCGGCTGGCAAACAGCTTTTAGGCGCAATACCGCCCCCTGGATTATAAATAGTGTAATGGATACTGCCCTGAATGACAGAATTTTTTTCCCACTCATAAAAAAAAAGACGTATTCGTCGTGTGACTGCGTGCACCGAACCGTGACGGTTCGGGACGAATCCGGATACCGTTACACCCCTAGTCAGCGTGTTTGCGATATTGTTGGAAAGCGATTTTCGGCAGACTTCCGCTTCTCGTCTTCCAATAAAAAAGAAAAAGTCACATTTTTAAATAAAGTTTTAATAGTTTTTACAACATTATTTATCAAATCAAGAGGAATGTCGAAACGTTGACTCAGCAGAAATACAAGCCCCACCCACCCAGTGTCCTGTGGGCGGGGTCAATCAGCATCTGCAATCTAATTGAATGTTCTTGTTGCCATGGTGACAGCTCTTCTCTTGTATCTGGAAGAAGCCTCATTTTCAAAGTAAAAGTCTTTAGTTTAGGCTTTCAGTTCTTCCAACGAATTTGCTGAAAAAGAAGAAGAAAAAAGGTCACATGATGACCCCCTTCAGGGTTGCCCACCCCCCCCTCACCTGGTTGCCCCCCACCCTCACCTGATTGGTCAGCAGCTCATCGATCCTCCTCTCCTCGGCCGACCCCGTCTCGACCTTTCCTCGGTATACTAGCAACTGCTGCCGGTCCTTCAGGTCTCGGTATGTCTGATTGGCCCAGAGAGACGCCAGTCATCATGACATCAACGTAAGTAAGCTTTTAAATACTCATTATTATTATTATTATTATTATTATGAAAGTCTCACGTTGATAACGATGTCGTGACATTTATGCTTCTGGGCCAAAGTGATCCTAAGCTCCGCATCATCAACCAGCGCCACGTAGTCCTGCAGCACCTGTCAATCAAACAACACACCTGTCAATCAATCAACACACCTGTCAATCAACACACCTGTCAATCAAACAACACACCAGTCAATCAAACAACACACCTGTCAATCAATCAACACACCTGTCAATCAACACACCTGTCAATCAAACAACACACCAGTCAATCAAACAACACACCTGTCAATCAATCAATACACCTGTCAATCAATCAACACACGTGTCAATCAATCAACACACTTGTCAATCAAACAACACACCTGTCAATCAAACAACACACCTGTCAATCAATCAACACACCTGTCAATCAATCAACACACCTGTAAAATAAACAACACACCTGTCAATCAAACAACACACCTGTCAATCAATCAACACACCTGTAAAATAAACAACACACCTGTCAATCAATCAACACACCTGTCAATCAATCAATACACCTGTCAATCAATCAACACACGTGTCAATCAATCAACACACTTGTCAATCAATCAACACACCTGTCAATCAAACAACACACCTGTCAATCAATCAACACACCTGTCAAAGAAACAACACACCTGTCAATCAAACAACACACCTGTCAATCAATCAACACACCTGTAAAATAAACAACACACCTGTCAATCAATCAACACACCTGTCAATCAATCAACACACCTGTCAAAGAAACAACACACGTGTCAATCAAACAACACACCTGTCAATCAATCAACACACCTGTCAAAGAAACAACACACCTGTCAAAGAAACAACACACCTGTCAATCAAACAACACACCTGTCAATCAATCAACACACCTGTCAATCAATCAACACACCTGTAAAATAAACAACACACCTGTCAATCAAACAACACACCTGTCAAAGAAACAACACACCTGTCAATCAAACAACACACCTGTCAATCAAACAACACACCTGTCAATCAATCAACACACCTGTAAAATAAACAACACACCTGTCAATCAATCAACACACCTGTCAAAGAAACAACACACCTGTCAAAGAAACAACACACCTGTCAATCAAACAACACACCTGTCAAAGAAACAACACACCTGTCAATCAATCAACACACCTGTCAATCAATCAACAAACCTGTCAAAGAAACAACACACCTGTCAATCAAACAACACACCAGTCAATCAATCAACACACCTGTAAAATAAACAACACACCTGTCAATCAATCAACACACCTGTCAATCAATCAACACACCTGTCAAAGAAACAACACACCTGTCAAAGAAACAACACACCTGTCAATCAAACAACACACCTGTCAAAGAAACAACACACCTGTCAATCAATCAACACACCTGTCAATCAATCAACACACCTGTCAAAGAAACAACACACCTGTCAAAGAAACAACACACCTGTCAATCAATCAACACACCTGTCAATCAATCAACACACCTGTCAATCAATCAACACACCTGTCAAAGAAACAACACACCTATCAATCAAACAACACACCTGTCAATCAATCAACAAACCTGTCAAAGAAACAACACACCTGTCAAATAAACAACACACCTGTCAATCAATCAACAAACCTGTCAAAGAAACAACACACCTGTCAAATAAACAACACACCTGTCAATTAACAGCACACCTGCCAGTCGCACACCTGTTTTCAGCAGGGTAGTCCCTCCCTCTCACCTGTGTGGGGGCGGAGTTCTTCTGCAGGACATCGACCACGCGCTGGAAGCTGAGTGGAGATTTCTTCTTGGTGAATCCGAGCCAGTTCCTGCAGGTAAACAGAGCGTCGACATCTAACCACTCCTTCAGCTCCGCCCGCGCAGCTAGAGCCGTCACGAAGAACTGCTTCTCCGAGATCTGAGGTCAGAGGTCAACCAGGTGAGAGGGCGAAGACCTTACCTGTAACCTCCTGTAACTCACCTGGCTGTCACACCACCACGGCTCACCTTGAAGGTCTGACGCACGTTCAGAGGGCTGCTGAAGGTGTTCTGCAAACAGGAAGAGACACAAGTTAAACTGCTTTCAATATTCAGGTTCAGAATAACCTCGGCCTAGTTTAGTTGAACCCGGACTAACCTGGAACTGGTTTAACCCGGACTAACCTCAGCCTGGTTTAACCCGGACTAACCTCAGCCTAGTTTAGTTTAACCCGGACTAACCTGGAACTGGTTTAACCCGGACTAACCTCATCCTGGCTTAACCCGGACTAACCTCAGCCTAGTTTAGTTTAACCCGGACTAACCTCAGCCTGGTTTAACCCGGACTAACCTCAGCCTAGTTTAGTTTAACCCGGACTAACCTGGAACTGGTTTAACCCGGACTAACCTCATCCTGGCTTAACCCGGACTAACCTCAGCCTAGTTTAGTTTAACCCGGACCTGGTTTAACCCGGACTAACCTCAGCCTGGTTTAACCCGGACTAACCTCAGCCTAGTTTAGTTGAACCCGGACTAACCTGGAACTGGTTTAACCCGGACTAACCTCATCCTGGTTTAACCCGGACTAACCTCGACCTGGTTTAACCCGGACTAACCTTGGCCTCAGAGTAGTGGTAGAAGCAGCAGTAGTACAACGTTGTGATGAGCGACATGTTGAGAATCGGCATCGTTTTCGTTGGAAGCTTCCCTCCTCGCTCAGCCTGCCGATCAGTGGCCTGCAACAGGTGGGATTACACTGGGATTAAACTGGAGTTAAACTGGAGTTAAACTGGAGTTAAACTGGGATTAAACTGGAGTTAAACTGGAGTTAAACTGGGATTAAACTGGAGTTAAACTGGAGTTAAACTGGGATTAAACCGGAGTTAAACTGGGATTAAACTGGAGTTAAACTGGAGTTAAACTGGGATTAAACCGGAGTTAAACTGGGATTAAACTGGAGTTAAACTGGGATTAAACTGGAGTTAAACTGGAGTTAAACTGGAGTTAAACTGGGATTAAACTGGAGTTAAACTGGGATTAAACTGGGATTAAACTGGAGTTAAACTGGAGTTAAACTGGAGTTAAACTGGGATTAAACCGACCTCGATGATGATTTGTCTCTCCAGCAGAGTGTAGTGATCCTGGACGAGAGCCAAATCTTCTGGAGAAAATGGAAGACTGGAAACAGAGTGTTTGTACGTAAACATCAGTTCAGAGTATTTGTACACGTGTTAAAGTATGCAAACATCAGTTCAGAATATTTGTACACGTGTTAAAGTATGCAAACATCAGTTCAGAGTATTTGTACACGTGTTACCTGAGGCAGGTCTTCAGGAAGTCCCGCCTCTTGTTTTCGTCAGCAATGCTCAGGTGTTCTTTATACTTTAGCAGCTGTCGCCATGGAAACAGAAACAGAAAGTGAAATCACCTGTGAACTGAGGAAGAGTGTGTGTGTGTGTGTGTGTGTGTGTGTGTGTGTGTGTGTGTGTGTGTGTGTGTGTGTGTGTGTGTGTGTGTGTGTGTGTGTGTGTGTAGTGTGTGTTTGTGCTATGTGTGTGTAGCAGTGGCGAGCCGTCAGGGCCCTCTAGGCCCTGACTAAGATATTCTACAAAATAATATTTGAAACCATAAAAAACGCTTCTTTTTTTTTAAAATGTCTTTTTTTTACAAATATTTGTCATTAATTTTACCAAAATTATTTGATTTAATTCTATTTAAAATAACATTTCCAAAGAAATAAATCCTTCCTGTCAGCCTGTTCAGTTTGTCTGAATGTGAAGGGTTAAATGAAAGCTCCTTTGGCCCTCTCTGCCAGTCACTGTGAAGACAGGAGCTGATTGGTGGTCCCTCTCTACATTCACAGAGGGCCGCTATAGTAACTCAATGAGAGAGTAATGTCAAATGACAGTACAATTGACCAATCATATCCTCCCTCTAAATGGGCGGGCTTTATTTTCGCGGACTTTATGACAAGTTCCGCCCACCGTGAGGTCTATGCAAGTGGTGCAGTGACGCATCCTAAAACCCGGAAGTAAGCTGCGGGTTCCTTCGACAGAAAGCAGTGGCATTTCTCCAGAGGGTTTTGGAAAATAGCTCGAAATAAGGTCTGTGGAAAACGAACCTGTTAGATAAATGCACGTTTTGTTCAGCCGGATAATATCCACATGTCTATCCTACTTTTATTATTTTCTAATCATAAATGTAATCGATAGATTTATGATCGATAGATTTATAATTAGCATAAGTTTGTTCATGATGGCTCATGTCAGTGATAGTGATGACATCGTTGCGAAATTATTAACCGAGTCATTTTCAAGATTGAGTTCCAATGATAAACTGGAGTGGCAAAGGATCAGCTGCATGACCCGCAAGTGCTTCATCCAGAAGGACAGGAGGATGGACTTTGTGTTTAAAGGGGACCGATCATGCAAAATGCACTTGTGTACGTCTTGTATTCATGAAGATGTGTCCCCGGTGTGTCAGAAAACACAACCCTCTCTCTTTTCCTCCGTACCCAAATCTCTAAAAAAGGGGCTGCAACGGATCTGATACAGACTGATAGAGATTTGAAATATCTCTGACGTCAGCAACGGGGTGCTCCGCCTATATGGGCAACTCTCCACCAATCAGGGGAATGGGGGGTTGCGTGGCATGGTAACAGCATGGTAACATGACGCTCGTGCCACGCCCCCCTCCTTTGCAGGAGGGGGGCGTGGTCAGCTGCAGCTCATTTGCCACAGAATCAGCCACTGCAAAAACAGGGCTGGAAAAGAGCAAATAGAGCGAAATGAGGCCTGGCTAAAATGCAGGACCTGTTTGGTATTTTGAAAAAAAAGCTTCACAGACATGTTTTATAGAGGTATGACCCTACATGATAGGTCCACTGTAAGTGATTTGATCATCAGAGGTAGGCCTAAGTCATTTTCAATGTGGGCCGCCGTGCCGACTTAGTTCATTTATAATTGTTACTTGGCTGTGGGCGCCTGTCCTGAGAGGTGTTTCTATACATGGTGTTGTTCTGTGTGGCAGAGGGTCACTGTCAGTGATGCGTTT
This sequence comes from Gymnodraco acuticeps, assembly GCF_902827175.1. Classification (NCBI taxonomy): domain Eukaryota; kingdom Metazoa; phylum Chordata; class Actinopteri; order Perciformes; family Bathydraconidae; genus Gymnodraco; species Gymnodraco acuticeps. The sequence continues at coordinate 28,668 of NW_022991759.1, read as the reverse complement.
TGCACCCGGCCCGCTGTTCTGATATTCCACTGAAGTCTACGCTGAGACGTGATAACTCTTATTTTCTTTAGGGAAGGGGGGTCAGAGGGCCACTGGTGTGTAGTGTGTGGTTGTGCTATGAGTGTGTAGTGTGTGGTTGTGCTATGAGTGTGTAGTGTGTGTTTGTGCTATGAGTGTGTAGTGTGTGTTTGTGCTATGAGTGTGTGCTTGTTATTTGTTGTACGTACCGCCTCGTCCTCCGTTCGGCCCAGAGCTCTAAGCAGCAGAACAAGGAATCACATCAGATAAACTCAGTGTGTACAGATGTACAGGTGTGTGCAGGTGTATGTATGTAGGCGGTGTAGGTGTGTACAGGTGTGTGTAGGTGTGTGTACAGGTGTGTGTAGGCGGTGTAGGTGTGTACAAGTGTGTGTAGGTGTGTGTAGGCGTGTACAGGTGTGTGTAGGTGGTGTAGGTGTGTGTGCAGGTGTGTGTAGGCGGTGTATGTGTGTACAGGTAATTATTTCCACAACACAGGTGTGTGTAGGCGTGTGTAGAGGTGTGTGTAGGTGGTGTAGGTGTGTGTGCAGGTGTGTGTGCAGGTGTGTGTGCAGGTGTGTGTAGGTGTGTGTACAGGTGTGTGCAGGTGTGTGTGTGTAGGTGTGTGTACAGGTGTGTGTAGGTGGTGTAGGTGTGTGCAGGTGTGTGTAGGTGTGTAGGTGTGTGTGCAGGTGTGTGTACAGGTGTGTGTAGGTGGTGTATGTGTGTACAGGTGTGTGTAGGCGTGTATAGGTGTGTGTAGGTGGTGTAGGTGTGTGTACAGTAGGGGTGTAACGGTATCCGTATTCGTCCCGTACCGTCACGGTTCGGACGTCACGGTTCGGCACACGCAGTCACACGGCGAATACGCCTTTTTTTTACGAGTGGGAAAAAAGTCTGTCATTCAGGGCAGTATCCACTACACTATATATAATCCAGGGGGCGGTATTGCGCCTAAAAGCTGTTTGCCAGCCGCCCTTAAACAACAAATGAAGAACAAGAACAAAACACAACAAAATGAACAAAATACAAGAAGAAGAAAAGTTAGTATGGCGATTTCAGATAACACATAGGAGCTAGAACCACCTGCTTCTTTTAAATCAGCTGTGTGGGAACATTTCGGGATCCCTGTGGACTACAATAACGATGAAGTGCGCGAGTGGTGGATCGGACGAGTGGTGGATCGGACGAGGACGGTGTGTCGGCGTTGTTAGACAGCGGTGCGGTATGCTAATGGTAACACACGCCAAACATGCTAAATCATATCAGAAGGCATCACCCAGATTTGCCAATCACCGGAGCCCGGCGAAAGACAAGTTCAGCAGCTTATCCCCGCTGTTTTTAAGAAGCCAATAGGCATGAAAGCAGTGAGACCAAAATAAATAACGGAAGCTTTTGGCTTATTATTTATGATGTAATATTTTCAAGACATTCTTTTTAGTTTTACAGCTTGATGAAACCTTTTTGTTTGACATGAGCCATTATAGATAATATGGCCATCTGAGTGTTTGTGGTACTGTGTATGGTTTGTTTTTAACTGTTTAATACAGTTAATTATTCAAAATGTCAGAGTGCCTTATTTTTAAACTGAAACTTGCACTACTGTTCAAAAATAAATAACAACAAACCTGGAATTATGCATTTGGGACTTTTTTTTGCTTTTTCTTGTTGTACCGAACCCGTACCGAACCGTGACCCCAAACCGAGGTACGAACCGAACCGTGACTTATGTGAACCGTTACAACCCTAGTGTACAGGTTTGTGTAGGCGGTGTACAGGTGTGTGTAGGCGTGTGTAGAGGTGTGTGTAGGTGTGTGTGTAGGTGTGTGTGCAGGTGTGTGTGCAGGTGTGTGTGCAGGTGTGTGTGTAGGTGTGTGTGCAGGTGTGTGTGCAGGTGTGTGTGCAGGTGTGTGTGTAGGTGTGTGTGCAGGTGTGTGTACAGGTGTGTGCAGGTGTGTGTACAGGTGTGTGTGCAGGTATATGTAGGTGTGTGTAGGTGTGTGTACAGGTGTGTGCAGGTGTGTGTGCAGGTGTGTGTAGGTGTGTGCACAGGTGTGTGTAGGTGGTGTAGGTGTGTGTGTAGGTGTGTGTGCAGGTGTGTGTACAGGTGTGTGTACAGGTGTGTGTAGGTGGTGTATGTGTGTACAGGTGTGTGTAGGTGTGTGCATGTGTGTGTGCAGGTGTGTGTACAGGCGTGTGTACAGGTGTGTGTACAGGTGTGTGTGTACAGGTGTGTGTAGGTGGTGTATGTGTGTGTGTATAGGTGTGTGTACAGGTGTGTGTACAGGTGTGTGTACAGGTGTGTGTACAGGTGTGTGTGTGTGTAGGCGTGTGTAGGTGTGTGTAGGCGTGTGTACAGGTGTGTGTACAGGTGTGTGTACAGGTGTGTGTAGGTGTGTGTACAGGTGTGTGTAGGCGTGTGTAGGTGTGTGTGCAGGTGTGTGTAGGCATGTGTAGGTGGTGTAGGTGTGTGCAGGTGTGTGTAGGTGTGTGTACAGGTGTGTGCAGGTGTGTGTAGGTGTGTGTACAGGTGTGTGCGTAGGTGTGTGTAGGTGGTGTAGGTGTGTGCAGGTGTGTGTAGGTGTGTGTACAGGTGTGTGTAGGTGGTGTAGGTGTGTGTAGGCGTGTGTGTAGGCGTGTGTAGGTGTGTGTGCAGGTGTGTGTGCAGGTGTGTGCATGTGTGTGCAGGTGTGTGTAGGTGTGTGTACAGGTGTGTGTAGGTGTGTGTACAGGTGTGTGTAAGTGGTGTAGGTGTGTGTGCAGGTGTGTGTAGGCGTGTGTACAAGTGTGTGTAGGTGTGTACAGGTGTGTGTAGGCGTGTGTACAGGTGTGTGTAGGTGTGTGAACAGGTGTGTAGAGGTGTGTGTACAAGTGTGTAGGTGTGTACATGTGTGTGTAGGCGTGTGTACAGGTCTGTGCAGGCGTGTGTACAGGTGTGTGTAGGTGTGTGTACAGGTGTGTGTACAGGTGTGTGTAGGTGGTGTATGTGTGTACAGGTGTGTGTAGGTGTGTATAGGTGTGTGCATGCATGTGTGTGTGCAGGTGTGTGTACAGGTGTGTGTAGGCGTGTGTAGGTGGTGCAGGTGTGTGTGCAGGTGTGTGTAGGTGTGTGTACAGGTGTGTGTAGGTGTGTGCACAGGTGTGTACAGGTGTGTGTAGGTGTGTGTATGTGTGTGTACAGGTGTGTGTAGGTGTGTACAGGTGTGTACAGGTGTGTGCAGGTGTGTATAGGTGTGTGTACAGGTGTGTGTAGGTGTGTGTACAGGTGTGTGCTGTGCAGGTGTGTGTGCAGGTGTGTTTAGGCGTGTGCTGTGCAGGTGTGTGTACAGGTGTGTATAGGCGTGTGCTGTGCAGGTGTGTGTGCGTGTGTGAGCAGGCGTGTGCAGGTGTGTGTACAGGTGTACTCAGAGACCTGAACAGCTCCTGCAGCAGACGGTGGTCTCGGCTCTCTCTCAGGTAGCAGATTAAATGTCTCAGAGCCGTTTGTCTGGACTGCAGCTCGCGGAACAAAACCTCTGTCAGAAACAGGAAGTCACATCAGGTTCAACAGGAAGTAACATCAGGTTCAACAGGAAGTAACATCAGGTTCAACAGGAAGTAACATCAGGTTCAACAGGAAGTAACATCAGGTTCAACAGGAAGTATCATCAGTACACCCCAGCGCGTGCACTACGCTCTGCATCAGCCAAACGACTCGCTGCACCCTCGCTGCGAGGGGGACCCAAGTTCCCATCGGCGAAAACACGTGGGTTTGCTGTCCTGGCTCCAGGATGGTGGAATGAGCTCCCATTGACATCAGGACAGCAGATAGCTTGCACATCTTCCGGCGCAAACTGAAAACTCATCTCTTTCGACTCCACTTCCAGCGATATAACTATTAACAAAGCACTTATATACTAATAAAGGACTGGCTTACCTAAAGCCAGTTGAGTAGCACTTGAAATGTTTGGCTCTATGAAACCTGATGTACTTATATGATTCTGTTTTCTTCAAGTTGTATTTTGTTGGTCGAACGCACTTATTGTAAGTCGCTTTGGATAAAAGCGTCAGCTAAATGCAATGTAATGTAATGTACAACAGGAAGTAGTATTCTCTCACCTTTACTCAGAGTCCTCTTTAAATATATCAAAACCTGCGTGGAGAGAACAGCTGTTAATAAAGTTATATGAGATAGTGTTGTCATGCTTCAGATTATAAATAAAGTTATATATGATGTTGTCATTATAAATAAAGTTACGGCGGTGATGACGTTCCCATCGTTGGCGCTGACGGAGAAGTCGAGCAGCAGCAGTTTGTCCTGCAGGGATCGGAACTTCTCCAGAGACACGACCTGAAATACAAGTACACAAAGTACTGCATTATACACGGCCTGAAGTACAAGTACAGAGTACTGCATTACTTTTTTTATCTAGATATAAAAGCATTGAGATCAAATCTCATGTTCAACGCTGACCTGGCCAAGAAGGCAGCAACGTGACACAGAACACAGACATGTAAAATACAGAGAACATAACTAAGTAAACAAAAGAGGAAAAGCAGTCCCTATATTGAGCACATTAGGACAGTAAGAAAGTTACTGCTTATCACAGCCAGAGCAGCTGGAGGTAAGGACCTCAGACAACTTCCATTTAAAAACAGGCTATTGAGACAAGTGTCCTCAGTTTGAGGCGTGATTGAAGGTCGTTCCAAGACCAAGGACCAGAATGAAAAAGACTCCTTTTTCCCAGCCTCAGTCCGCACAGCAGGAACCTGGACCCGTATCCAGGCACCTGGACCTGTATCAGGCACCTGGACCCGTATCCAGGCACCTGGACCTGAATCAGGCACTGGTTCTGAGGCTGTGAGAGTCACAAGCTGGAGCAGATCTGGCACATATGTAGAGTGGAAGCTTTCCTAAAATGGCTTTATACATTAATAAAACCAATGCTGCATGCTACGCATAGTAAGTGAGGACCATCCAGTTAGGCTACAGTGTGCAATGATGAGTCCTATAGGGTGCATCTGATATACAACGCAGTGCAGCATGGTAGAGTGGGTCAGGTTTGGCCCAAACAGAGGGACAGGCAAATCTATAGATGGTATCACCGTAGTCCAGCTGGGACAGGAATAATCCAGAGACCAACCATTTACGGGAAGAAGTTGAAAAACAACATTTAAGTCTGTAAAGGAAGCCAAGAGTGAATTTCAATTTCTTTGATAGAACTTCAATGTGATGTTTAAAGTTCAGATTACTGTCCAACCAAAAGCCAAGATATTTGTAGGTATCGACAAACTCAACAGAGACGCCATCAAGGGTGTCAATGGAGAGGCAAGAGGATGCTGACTTGGGAGCAAAAAGCATTGCTTTGGTTTTATTACTGTTCAAAAGCAGTTTGGAATCAAGAAGCGCATGCTGCAGCGTGATGACATCAGATTTTAATTGGAAACGGCCATATCCAGAGAAGGAGCTCATGAGTATACAATAGCGTCATCAGCATACATGTGATGGGTGGAAAATTGCATCTGATTACAAATATTGTTTACATATAATAAAAAGAGCAAAGGCCCCAAAATAGAGCCTTGTGGAACTCCCTTCTCCAAGGTGACAGGCTCAGAGACAGTACTACCCAGCCTGACGCATTGAGTACGGTCGGTTAGATCAGGGGTTCCCAAACTTTGCCATGCCAAGGACCCCATATAGCATTATCCTTGCAATTTATTTTTTAAATGATGAGTACCTTATGATGGAAAATATGACAAATTAATCATACAGCTTAATACATTTTCTTATTATGTATTTGTATTAATAATTAGTAATCAGTTATTCTTCTAAACATTTTTTGTATTTATCTTTTGTTTGTCATTCATTACATTAATTGTGTCTTCCGTTATAAACATTCTTAGCACAATATTAAACAGTAATATCAACAGTAAACATATTTTTAAAGTGATTTCTGTCTTTATAATATTATATAATTTTGAACAGTAATATGAACAATTAACATAATTGTTTTGCATTTTTGAAAGCTACTTATGCCTTAATAATATTATATATAATATTCAACAGTAATATTAACAATAAACATATTTATATTCATATATATATAAACAACAATATTTGCTACATCCGTGCTCTCATCCAGCTGCAGAGTGAAATATTCACGAGCTCTCACTTGCTCCAAAAGCTGAGCAGATACTCAGTTTCACTCTCAGTAGCGGCAGCTTGATTCTGATTGGCTTGAAGGGCGATCGTGTGATTTAAAAAATATATATACAGTGGGGAAAAAAAGTATTTAGTCAGCCACCAATTCTGCAAGTTCTCCCACTTAAAAAGATGAGGCCTGTAATGTTCATCCTCGGTACACTTCAACTATGAGAGACAGAATGGGGGGAAATAATCCAGGAAATCACATTGTAGGATTTTTAATGAATTAATTGGTAAATTCCTCGGTAAAATAAGTATTTGGTCACCTACAAACAAATAAGATTTATGGCTCTCACCGACCTGTAACTTCTTCTTTAAGAGCCTCCTCTGTCCTCCCAGTGCATGACATTAAGGATTTTGGGAGATGGCCCTGTGGACCATCTAAGCTAATTTACAGATGGCCCTGAGCCCAATAGAGATTGCCCTGAAAAATGCGCGCGGACGAAATGACGCACGAAGGGTTTGGGGGCCTCCCCCTAGAACATTTAGATTTTTGCAGGTCTTAGATGCTGTCTGGTTCTCTAGACTGAATTATAAGATGAACCACCACAATATTATATTGTTCAATTGTATTCTTCATTTCACTTGTTTGTTTGTTTGTTCTTGTTTGTGTTTGCTCGCTTGCATGCCCTGCATAGCTTTAAGAAATACTTAAGTTGTTGGTCAAGACACTTTCCATCTGATGAAGGCAAATGCCTTCCCAGATGTAAAAAAGTAGAAAACATTACATTCAGTTATAACTGCCAAAACAAACATTATTTACACTATTATGGCCCCTGTTAAAAATGTTTGTAATGTTATCTACTGTAAGTTGGTCGAACAAATGCCTCCTCATCCGGAAGCTGACCGAGCAGACCCGAGCAGCAGTCGAGAGGAGCCGAGCGCATCCGCCAAGCACACAACATGGGACGTCAGAGTTCCCGTTAGCCGGCAAATCTAAATCTCTTCGGTCAAAATGTCCAGTCAAAATAATGTCCCTTTAGCGCAATACCGCTTCAGTTACGCCACGTATGTGACAGACAAGAAGAGTAAATTCTAATGTCTAACACTTAATGTGGAGAAAGAGATGTCCTGTGTGGGTTGATTGTGTGTTGATCTGTTGGTAATGCCTCTGGGTTCCGGTGGGCATGTAAACAAATGCATAATGCTGCGCTATACTTTGCGGCCTCATCCAGTTGCATAGCGACACTTATTGTTCAGGTGTCTTTTAATAAGCAGGTAGTCCTATCATTAGCTAGAACTAGCTGGATCTGATCGATATGAACATAAACGCGAGTGAAGTCTAATCTGACGGGAGAGAGAGATCAGCTGCTGCTGACGAGTCGACACGCAGCTCTGCATGATCACATGCAGCGGTGAGCGGACAAAACACACACTTCAGGTTAGAATATCACACGTAGCTATTTTAATGACCTCTCAAACTACCGTAACTAGTTATAGATATGTTTAGTTTTACTGTCGGGTCACTCATTACTGGATCCGCGAGCTGCATGATACTGGCATAATAGATTGCCCGATCGTGCAACCAGCAGGTGAGGCTTCATTGCCCGAGCTAAATACTAGATGGCCCCGGGCCATCGGGCAGTCCTTAATGTCGAGCCCTGCCTCCACTCGTTAACTGTATTAATGGCACCTGTTTGAACTCGTTATCAGTATAAAAGACACCTGTCCACAACCTCAAACAGTCACACTCCAAACTCCACTATGGCCAAGACCAAAGAGCTGTCAAAGGACACCAGAAACACAATGGTAGACCTGCACCAGGCTGGGAAGATTGAATCTGCAATAGGTGAGCAGCTTGGTGTGAATAAATCAACTGTGGGAGCAATTATTAGAAAATGGAAGACATACAAGACCACTGATAATCTCCCTCGATCTGGGGCTCCACGCAAGATCTCACCCCGTGGGGTCAAAATGATCACAAGAACGGTGAGCAAAGATCCCAGAACCACACGGGGGGACCGAGTCAATGACCTGCAGAGAGCTGGGACCAAAGTAACAAAGGCTACCATCAGTAACACACTACGCCGCCAGGGACTCAAACCCTGCAGTGCCAGACGTGTCCCCCTGCTTAAGCCAGTACATGTCCAGGCCCGTCTGAAGTCTGCTAGAGAGCATTTAGATGATCCAGAAGAGGATTGGGAGAATGTCATATGGTCAGATGAAACCAAAATAGAACTTTTTGGTAAAAACTCAACTAGACGTGTTTGGAGGAGAACGAATGCTGAGTTGCATCCAAAGAACACCTACTGTGAAACATGGGGGTGAAAACATCATGCTTTGGGGCTGTGTTTCTGCAAAGGGACCAGGACCACTGATCCGTGTAAAGGAAAGAATGAATGGGGCCATGTATCGTGAGATTTTGAGTGACAACCTCCTTCCATCAGCAAGGGCATTGAGGATGAAACGTGGCTGGGTCTTTCAGCATGACAATGATCCCAAACACAACGCCCGGGCAACGAAGGAGTGGCTTCGTAAGAAGCATTTCAAGGTCCTGGAGTGGCCTAGCCAGTCTCCAGATCTCAACCCCATAGAAAATCTTTGGAGGGAGTTGAAAGTCTGTGTTGCCCAGCGACAGCCCCAAAACATCACTGCTCTGGAGGAGATCTGCATGGAGGAATGGACCAAAATACCAGCAACAGTGTGTGAACACCTTGTGAAGACTTACAGAAAACGTTTGACCTCTGTCATTGCCAACAAAGGGTATATAACAAAGTATTGAGATGAACTTTTGTTATTGACCAAATACTTATTTTCCACCATAATTTGCAAATACATTCTTTAAAAATCAGACAATGTGATTTTCTTTTCTCATTCTGTCTCTCATAGTTGAGGTATACCTAGGATGAAAATTACAGGCCTCTCTCATCTTTTTAAGTGTGAGAACTTGCACAATTGGTGAATGACTACATACTTTTTTGCCCCACTGTATATATTTATAAATAAAAAATATTAAAAGATTGGCATAAAAGGACACATAGATTGATAGATATGCAGTTATTAATAACATCTAAAAAAAGAAAAAAATGTAACTTTAAAAAAAGAAAAATTCCCCTTTCCCTCACAATTTGCGTGACCCCCCTGGCACCTCCTGGCGGCCCCGCGGGGGGTCGGGGCCCCCCACTTTGGAAAACACTGGGTTAGAGAACTCTGAAACCAGCAAATGGCATTATGACCGAAACGAGACATCAACATAACATTAGACAGAATGTGGTGATCTACAGAGTCAAATGCTTTGGCCAGGTCAATAAACAATGCAACACAAACAGATTTTTTTATCCAAAGCAGCCTTAATATCGTCTAAGACTTTCAGACCGGCAGTCACAGTACTGTGCTTTGATCTGAATCCAGATTGCATAGGGTTAAGGATGTCGTGTGAATTTAAAAAAAGTTTTAGCCGAGTAGAAACTAGGGACTCAAGAATCTTTGATAACACAGAACAATTTGAGATAGGACGATAGTTATTCAACTCCGTGGGATCACCAGCTTTCAAGAGGGGCGATACCAGAGCTTGCTTCCACACAGCTGGCAGTGTGTGAGTGGACAGGGAGAGGTTACAAATATCAGTTACTGGTTGTGCAATAATCTGAGCTGCAATTTTTAAAAAGAACGGGTCGAGGCCGTCAGGCCCGGCAGACTTTGTAGGATCAATTGAGTGCAAACCCTGTAAGACTTCAGAGACCGAGAAAGAAGCTAGTTCATCTCTTGACTAGGGCTGTGAGTACGACCATGACCAGCCTTTTTGAAGTGAGCAATGAAGGCATTAGACATACCATCTGAAATAAAAGAATCACTGACCTTCATTTTTTGTGGGAAACTAGAAACCTTTTTGTTCTGAAGTGATTTAAGTGCATTATACACAGCCTGAAGTACAAGTACACAGAGTAATGCATTATACACCGCCTGAAGTATAAGTACACAGAGTACTGCATTACTGCATTACACACCGCCTGAAGTATAAGTACAGCGTACTGCATTATACCCCAGGAGCAGTTCTGTACTATACACTGTATTTGCAGAACATGTAGTACTGCAGTGTGTGTTTACAGGTGTGTTACCTTTCCGTGCTGCATCCTCTGAACCGTCTCCTCAGGCGACCAATCACTGATGTAATCCTGAAACAGAACCGACCAATCACTGATGCTATCCTGAAACAGAACCAATCACTGATGCTATCCTGAAACAGAACCAATCACTGATGCTATCCTGAAACAGAACCAATCACTGATGCTATCCTGAAACAGAACCAATCACTGATGTAACCCTGAAACAGAACCAATCACTGATGTAAACCTGAAACAGAACCAATCACTGATGCTATCCTGAAACAGAACCAATCACTGATGCTACCCTGAAACAGAACCAATCACTGATGCTATCCTGAAACAGAACCAATCACTGATGCTATCCTGAAACAGAACCAATCACTGATGTAACCCTGAAACAGAACCAATAACTGATGCTATCCTGAAACAGAACCAATCACTGATGCTATCCTGAAACAGAACCAATCACTGATGTAATCCTGAAACAGAACCGACCAATCACTGATGCTATCCTGAAACAGAACCAATCACTGATGCTATCCTGAAACAGAACCAATCACTGATGCTATCCTGAAACAGAACCAATCACTGATGCTATCCTGAAACAGAACCAATCACTGATGTAACCCTGAAACAGAACCAATCACTGATGTAAACCTGAAACAGAACCAATCACTGATGCTATCCTGAAACAGAACCAATCACTGATGCTACCCTGAAACAGAACCAATCACTGATGCTATCCTGAAACAGAACCAATCACTGATGCTATCCTGAAACAGAACCAATCACTGATGTAACCCTGAAACAGAACCAATAACTGATGCTATCCTGAAACAGAACCAATCACTGATGCTATCCTGAAACAGAACCAATCACTGATGTAATCCTGAAACAGAACCGACCAATCACTGATGCTATCCTGAAACAGAACCAATCACTGATGCTATCCTGAAACAGAACCAATCACTGATGCTATCCTGAAACAGAACCAATCACTGATGCTATCCTGAAACAGAACCAATCACTGATGTAACCCTGAAACAGAACCAATCACTGATGTAAACCTGAAACAGAACCAATCACTGATGCTATCCTGAAACAGAACCAATCACTGATGCTATCCTGAAACAGAACCAATCACTGATGCTACCCTGAAACAGAACCAATCACTGATGCTATCCTGAAACAGAACCAATCACTGATGTAACCCTGAAACAGAACCAATAACTGATGCTATCCTGAAACAGAACCAATCACTGATGCTATCCTGAAACAGAACCAATCACTGATGCTATCCTGAAACAGAACCAATCACTGATGTAACCCTGAAACAGAACCAATCACTGATGCTATCCTGAAACAGAACCAATCACTGATGCTACCCTGAAACAGAACCAATCACTGATGCTATCCTGAAACAGAACCAATCACTGATGCTATCCTGAAACAGAACCAATCACTGATGCTATCCTGAAACAGAACCAATCACTGATGCTATCCTGAAACAGAACCAATAACTGATGTAATCCTGAAACAGAACCGACCAATCACTGATGCTACCCTGAAACAGAACCAATCACTGATGCTATCCTGAAACAGAACCAATCACTGATGCTATCCTGAAACAGAACCAATCACTGATGCTATCCTGAAACAGAACCAATCATTGATGCTATCCTGAAACAGAACCAATCACTGATGTAACCCTGAAACAGAACCAATCACTGATGTAATCCTGAAACAGAACCAATCACTGATGCTACCCTGAAACAGAACCAATCACTGATGCTACCCTGAAACAGAACCGACCAATCACTGATGCTATCCTGAAACAGAACCAATCACAGATGCTATCCTGAAACAGAACCAATCATTGATGCTATCCTGAAACAGAACCAATCACTGATGTAACCCTGAAACAGAACCAATCACTGATGCTATCCTGAAACAGAACCAATCACTGATGCTACCCTGAAACAGAACCGACCAATCACTGATGCTACCCTGAAACAGAACCAATCACTGATGCTATCCTGAAACAGAACCAATCACTGATGCTATCCTGAAACAGAACCAATCACTGATGCTATCCTGAAACAGAACCAATCACTGATGCTATCCTGAAACAGAACCGACCAATCACTGATGCTATCCTGAAACAGAACCAATCACTGATGTAACCCTGAAACAGAACCAATCACTGATGCTATCCTGAAACAGAACCAATCACTGATGCTATCCTGAAACAGAACCAATCACTGATGCTATCCTGAAACAGAACCGACCAATCACTGATGCTATCCTGAAACAGAACCAATCACTGATGCTATCCTGAAACAGAACCAATCACTGATGCTATCCTGAAACAGAACCAATCACTGATGCTATCCTGAACAGAACCAATCACTGATGCTATCCTGAAACAGAACCAATCACTGATGCTATCCTGAAACAGAACCAATCATTGATGCTATCCTGAAACAGAACCAATCACTGATGTAACCCTGAAACAGAACCAATCACTGATGTAATCCTGAAACAGAACCAATCACAGATGCTATCCTGAAACAGAACCAATCATTGATGCTATCCTGAAACAGAACCAATCACTGATGTAACCCTGAAACAGAACCAATCACTGATGCTATCCTGAAACAGAACCGACCAATCACTGATGCTACCCTGAAACAGAACCAATCACTGATGCTATCCTGAAACAGAACCAATCACTGATGCTATCCTGAAACAGAACCAATCACTGATGCTATCCTGAAACAGAACCAATCACTGATGCTATCCTGAAACAGAACCAATCACTGATGCTATCCTGAAACAGAACCAATCACTGATGCTACCCTGAAACAGAACCAATAACTGATGTAATCCTGAAACAGAACCAATCACTGATGCTATCCTGAAACAGAACCAATCACTGATGTAACCCTGAAACAGAACCAATCACTGATGCTATCCTGAAACAGAACCAATCACTGATGCTATCCTGAAACAGAACCAATCACTGATGTAACCCTGAAACAGAACCAATCACTGATGTAACCCTGAAACAGGACCAATCACTGATGTAACCCTGAAACAGAACCAATCACTGATGCTATCCTGAAACAGAACCAATCACTGATGTAACCCTGAAACAGAACCAATCACTGATGTAACCCTGAAACAGAACCAATCACTGATGCTATCCTGAAACAGAACCAATCACTGATGCTACCCTGAAACAGAACCGACCAATCACTGATGCTATCCTGAAACAGAACCAATCACTGATGCTATCCTGAAACAGAACCAATCACTGATGCTATCCTGAAACAGAACCAATCACTGATGCTATCCTGAAACAGAACCGACCAATCACTGATGCTATCCTGAAACAGAACCGACCAATCACTGATGCTATCCTGAAACAGAACCAATCACTGATGTAACCCTGAAACAGAACCAATCACTGATGTAACCCTGAAACAGAACCAATCACTGATGTAACCCTGAAACAGAACCAATCACTGATGTAACCCTGAAACAGAACCAATCACTGATGTAACCCTGAAACAGAACCAGCTTGTTAGGAAACGGATCAAATGAAATTCCTTCATCAGATTTATTTCGTACCTTGTATTCAGATTTGGGTTTTCGGAGTTCTGGAGCATAGAGCCGGAGAGAGGAGTCGGTGAGCGCTACGACACAAACACTTTAACATTAGGCTAACCCATTAACCCATTCCCCATCCATTCACTAACCCATTAACCCATTCATTCACTAACTCATTAACCCATTAACTCATTAATCCATTAACCCATTAATTCATCAACCCATTAACCCATTACCCATCCATTCACTAACCCATTAACCCATTCATTCACTAACTCATTAACTCATTAACTCATTAACTCATTAACCCATTAATTCATCAACTCATTAACCCATTCCCCATCCATTCACTAACTCATTAACCCATTCCCCATCCATTCACTAACTCATTAACCCATTAACCCATTCCCCATCCATTCACTAACCCATTAATTCATTAACTCATTAACCCATTAACTCATTAACCCATTAATTCATCAACCCATTAACCCATTCCCCATCCATTCACTAACTCATTAACCCATTCCCCATCCATTCACTAACTCATTAACCCATTAACCCATTCCCCATCCATTCACTAACCCATTAATTCATTAACTCATTAACCCATTCCCCATCCATTCACTAACTCATTTACCCATTAACCCATTCCCCATCCATTCACTAACCCATTCATTCACTAACTCATTAACCCATTAACTCATTAACTCATTAACTAACTCATTAACCCATTCCCCATCAATTCTCTAACTCATTTACCCATTAACCCATTCCCCATCCATTCACTAACCCATTCATTCACTAACTCATTAACCCATTAACTCATTAACCTATTCATTCATCAACCCATTAACCCATTCCCCATCCATTCACTAACCCATTCATTCACTAACTCATTAACCAATTAACTCATTAACCCATTCATTCATCAACCCATTATCCCATTCACTCACTAACTCATTAACCCATTAACCCATTCCCCATCCATTCATTAACCCATTCCCCATCCATTCACTAACCCATTCCCCATCCATTCACTAACCCATTAACCCTTTAACTCATTAACCCATTAACTCATTAACCCATTCATTCACTAATTCATTAACCCATTAACCCATTCCCCATCCATTCACAAACTCATTAACCCATTAACCCATTCATTCACTAACTCATTAACCCATTCATTCACTAACTCATTAACCCATTAACCCATTCATTCACTAACTCATTAACCCATTAACTCATTCATTCACTAACTCATTAACCCATTAACCCATTCATTCACTAACTCATTAACCCATTCATTCACTAACCCATTCATTCACTAACTCATTAACCCATCCATTCACTAACTCATTAACCCATCCATTCACTAACTCATTAACCCATTAACTCATTCATTCACTAACTAACTGATCTATTCATTCACTAACTCACACAGAGTGTATTTTACTCACAGTCTGTGAACTGCTGGAAGTTTCCTCCTTTAGTTTTCCCTGCAGAGAAAAAAAATCTCCCTTCAGTTTCATACATACACCTATATGTCTCGGTCCGTCTCTCACCTGTCCGTCTCTCACCTGTCCGTCTCTCACCTCTCTCTCACCTGTCTGTCTCTCACCTGTGTCACCTGTCTGTCTCTCACCTGTCCGTCTCTCACCTGTCCGTCTCTCACCTGTCCGTCTCTCACCTGTCCGTCTCTCACCTCTCTGTCTCTCACCTCTCTCTCACCTGTCCGTCTCTCACCTGTCTCTCTTTCACCTGTGTCACCTGTCCGTCTCTCACCTGCCTGTCTCTCATCTGTCTGTCACCCACCTGTCTGGCTCTCATCTGTCTGTCTCCCACCTGTCTGTCTCTCACCTGTCCGTCTCTCACCTGTCCGTCTCTCACCTGTCCGTCTCTCACCTCTCTCTCACCTGTCTGTCTCTCACCTGTGTCACCTGTCTGTCTCTCACCTGTCCATCTCTCACTTGTCCGTCTCTCACCTGTCCGTCTCTCACCCGTCCGTCTCTCACCTCTCCCGTCTCTCACCTCTCTCTCACCTGTCCGTCTCTCACCTGTCTCTCTTTCACCTGTGTCACCTGTCCGTCTCTCACCTGCCTGTCTCTCATCTGTCTGTCACCCACCTGTCTGGCTCTCATCTGTCTGTCTCCCACCTGTCTGTCTCTCACCTGTCCGTCTCTCACCTGTCCGTCTCTCACCTGTCCGTCTCTCACCTGTCTCTCTTTCACCTGTGTCACCCGTCCGTCTCTCACCTGCCTGTCTCTCATCTGTCTGTCACCCACCTGTCTGGCTCTCATCTGTCTGTCTGTCTCTCACTTGTCCGTCTCTCACCTGTCCGTCTCTCACCTGTCTCTCTTTCACCTGTGTCACCCGTCCGTCTCTCACCTGCCTGTCTCTCATCTGTCTGTCACCCACCTGTCTGTCTCTCTGACACATGTCTGTCTCTCTGACACCTGTCTGTCTCTCACTTGTCCGTCTCTCACCTGTCCGTCTCTCACCTGTCCGTCTCTCACCTGTCTCTCTTTCACCTGTGTCACCCGTCCGTCTCTCACCTGCCTGTCTCTCATCTGTCTGTCACCCACCTGTCTGGCTCTCATCTGTCTGTCTCTCACCTGTTCGTCTCTCACCTGTCCGTCTCTCACCTGTCTCTCTTTCACCTGTGTCATCTGTCTGTCTCCCACCTGTCTGTCTCTCACCTGTCCGTCTCTCACCTGTCCGTCTCTCACCTCTCTCTCACCTGTCTGTCTCTCTGACACATGTCTGTCTCTCTGACACATGTCTGTCTCTCACTTGTCCGTCTCTCACCTGTCCGTCTCTCACCTGTCCGTCTCTCACCTGTGTCACCTGTCCGTCTCTCACCTGTCTGGCTCTCATCTGTCTGTCTCCCACCTGTCTGTCTTTCACCTGTCCGTCTCACCTTTGAACAGGGAGCTCAGGGAGTATCCTGATTGGCTCTTGCTGGTCGTTGAGGTGTCAGTGTTGATTTTGG
This sequence comes from Gymnodraco acuticeps, assembly GCF_902827175.1. Classification (NCBI taxonomy): domain Eukaryota; kingdom Metazoa; phylum Chordata; class Actinopteri; order Perciformes; family Bathydraconidae; genus Gymnodraco; species Gymnodraco acuticeps. Next base: position 11,819 of record NW_022991759.1, on the reverse strand, counting down.
GGAAGGCGGGCTCTCTGTCTGTCCTCTGATTGGATGCTGCCGTCTCGTTCACAGACCAGGATATACCTGAGGAGACGAAGCAGAATGATTACAACTAGAGAATGCAATTCCTGAAGAAATTGCTAGTGGGAATGCTTTATGCTGAAAAGCTGACGCTGAACTGCTATGCTGAAATGTGTAAGAAGAATTGAGATTGAAATGATACATGAACACTGGGGGCTTGAATGTGTGATGAGAGAAGAAAGTAAAAAGGCTTGGAAAAGCAGCAGAATATTTGAACTGCAAACTTTTTGAACTAACTTTATGGCGAATGATCTGTCGCCATGGCAACGGCATTTGATGACATACCATAATACGCTTAGATGCGTTGATGGCTGCATCGTTAACAAACCTGTGAAGTTTTGGGCCATTTCAAGCATTTGAACTAAAGTTAACCGTGTTTCATAGTGAGCATTGTGTTGCCATGGCAACGGCATTTGAAGAAATCTTAAAACTGTACTTTTTGTGTACTTTCGGTCAATAATGTGGCCTTTTTGGCAGATTAACTAAAGGTGTGCGGCTGCTGCTGTGAGTAAATATCAGCTTGAATTTACATTTGGCTTTAATGGAGACATGTTGAATGTTGTTGTCACTTCATGCCGTCAAGAGGCATCTTGATTAATTATTTAGCTTAATTTTTTTTCATTTTTCAAGCTACGAGATGTTTTCCTACGTTTGTCATGATAAATGATGTCTCAGGAATGTAGGGTTTGGGAATTATGGCAGGTTTAAAAAGAAATATTAAGGCGAATTTCAAGCTCTCCTCCACTCTAGCTGTGACATCACGCACCGAGCTGCTCAATACACACTAATGTTCAAATGTGAAGAAAACCTCTGTACCAAGGTCTGAACAATGTTTAATATCTCTAAAAGTATGAATCAGATTTAAAAGTTGTTTAATATGAATAATGTCAGAAAGATGTGTGACATTTTAAAGTTGGAATGAGGTTTAAAAATGTGATGTATTATGGGATGTATCTCTGGAATTATGAAAGTTATGAATGAGAAAAGTAATAGCCATCGATTCCCTACCGAGCTGAACGTTTTGATGTTTGAACGGAGTTTCTGCGATGTTCAATGCGGGAGGAGAAGCAGCGCAAAATAACTCGGTGGAATAATAAAGAATTTCGTGCGTAGCAAAACAGATAGTGGGAATGCTGTGTCAGCGTTCCAACGAAACAATAAACTCAGCTGCAACAGCCAATCCCAGCCCAGGACTGCCCACAGGTGTTGATAATAATAATAAACTCACTCCCCACAGGCTCTCCGCTCCAGCTGATCTTCTCCACGTCCTCTTCATCATCATCTTCCTCCACCAGACGGCGGATGCTGTTCACCGCCTGCTTCGACTCTTTCAACTGAAACACAGAGGAATAACTCATAACGCTGACTCAGGGGTTAGGACTCATAACGCTGACTCAGGAGTTAGGACTCATAACGCTGACTCAGGGGTTAGGACTCATAATGCTGACTCAGGGGTTAGGACTCATAATGCTGACTCAGGGGTTAGGACTCATAACGCTGACTCAGGGGTTAGGACTCATAATGCTGACTCAGGGGTTAGGACTCATAACGCTGACTCAGGGGTTAGGACTCATAACGCTGACTCAGGGGTTAGGACTCATAATGCTGACTCAGGGGTTAGGACTCATAACGCTGACTCAGGGGTTAGGACTCATAATGCTGACTCAGGGGTTAGGACTCATAATGCTGACTCAGGGGTTAGGACTCATAGCGCTGACTCAGGGGTTAGGACTCATAACGCTGACTCAGGGGTTAGGACTCATAATGCTGACTCAGGGGTTAGGACTCATAATGCTGACTCAGGGGTTAGGACTCATAGCGCTGACTCAGGGGTTAGGACTCATAATGCTGACTCAGGGGTTAGGGACTCATAATGCTGACTCAGGGGTTAGGACTCATAATGCTGACTCAGGGGTTAGGACTCATAGCGCTGACTCAGGGGTTAGGACTCATAATGCTGACTCAGGGGTTAGGACTCATAACGCTGACTCAGGGGTTAGGACTTCATAACGCTGACTCAGGGGTTAGGACTCATAATGCTGACTCAGGGGTTAGGACTCATAATGCTGACTCAGGGGTTAGGACTCATAACGCTGACTCAGGGGTTAGGACTCATAATGCTGACTCAGGGGTTAGGACTCATAGCGCTGACTCAGGGGTTAGGACTCATAATGCTGACTCAGGGGTTAGGACTCATAGTGCTGACTCAGGGTTCAGGACTCATAATGCTGACTCAGGGGTTAGGACTCATAACGCTGACTCAGGGGTTAGGACTCATAACGCTGACTCAGGGGTTAGGACTCATAATGCTGACTCAGGGTTCAGGACTCATAATGCTGACTCAGGGGTTAGGACTCATAGCGCTGACTCAGGGGTTAGGACTCATAATGCTGACTCAGGGGTTAGGACTCATAACGCTGACTCAGGGGTTAGGACTCATAGCGCTGACTCAGGGGTTAGGACTCATAACGCTGACTCAGGGGTTAGGACTCATAATGCTGACTCAGGGGTTAGGACTCATAGCGCTGACTCAGGGGTTAGGACTCATAATGCTGACTCAGGGTTCAGGACTCATAATGCTGACTCAGGGGTTAGGACTCATAGCGCTGACTCAGGGGTTAGGACTCATAATGCTGACTCAGGGTTCAGGACTCATAACGCTGACTCAGGGGTTAGGACTCATAACGCTGACTCAGGGGTTAGGACTCATAACGCTGACTCAGGGGTTAGGACTCATAACGCTGACTCAGGGGTTAGGACTCATAATGCTGACTCAGGGGTTAGGACTCATAACGCTGACTCAGGGGTTAGGACTCATAATGCTGACTCAGGGGTTAGGACTCATAGCGCTGACTCAGGGGTTAGGACTCATAACGCTGACTCAGGGGTTAGGACTCATAACGCTGACTCAGGGGTTAGGACTCATAACGCTGACACAGGGGTTAGGACTCATAATGCTGACTCAGGGTTCAGGACTCATAATGCTGACTCAGGGGTTAGGACTCATAATGCTGACTCAGGGGTTAGGACTCATAACGCTGACTCAGGGGTTAGGACTCATAACGCTGACTCAGGGGTTAGGACTCATAACGCTGACTCAGGGGTTAGGACTCATAACGCTGACTCAGGGGTTAGGACTCATAACGCTGACTCAGGGTTCAGGCCTCATAATGCTGACTCAGGGTTCAGGACTCATAATGCTGACTCAGGGGTTAGGACTCATAACGCTGACTCAGGGGTTAGGACTCATAACGCTGACTCAGGGGTTAGGACTCATAACGCTGACTCAGGGGTTAGGACTCATAACGCTGACTCAGGGGTTAGGACTCATAACGCTGACTCAGGGGTCAGGACTCATAATGCTGACTCAGGGGTTAGGACTCATAACGCTGACTCAGGGGTCAGGACTCATAATGCTGACTCAGGGTTTAGGACTCATAACGCTGACTCAGGGGTTAGGACTCATAACGCTGACTCAGGGGTTAGGACTCATAACGCTGACTCAGGGGTTAGGACTCATAATGCTGACTCATGTCGGGGTTAAGGACTCATAGCGCTGACTCAGGGGTTAGGACTCATAACGCTGACTCAGGGGTTAGGACTCATAACGCTGACTCAGGGGTTAGGACTCATAACGCTGACTCAGGGGTCAGGACTCATAATGCTGACTCAGGGGTTAGGACTCATAACGCTGACTCAGGGGTCAGGACTCATAATGCTGACTCAGGGGTCAGGACTCATAACGCTGACTCAGGGGTCAGGACTCATAATGCTGACTCAGGGGTTAGGACTCATAACGCTGACTCAGGGGTTAGGACTCATAACGCTGACTCAGGGGTTAGGACTCATAACGCTGACTCAGGGGTTAGGACTCATAACGCTGACTCAGGGGTTAGGACTCATAATGCTGACTCATGTCGGGGTTAAGGACTCATAATGCTGACTCATGTCGGGGTTAAGGACTCATAATGCTGACTCAGGTCTCACCCGGCTGAACTCGTCGTCTTCATCATCGAAGGTGAAGGCTTTGTACTTGGAGCTGTTCCAGTATTCTTCCTCGTCAGCTTTACTCTTCATCATCTGGAAACAACAACACTTTATTAATCAAACCGTCATCACAGACAGAAACAATAAAGATCTCCCTGTTTTAAATATGAGTAAATATTACAACAGACCAGAGATGGGGACTCGAGTCTGTGACTCGGACTCGAGTCGCACTTAAGTCGCACACACAGAGACTTCAGACTTGACTTGGACTCCTGCTAAAAAGACTTCGGACTCGACTTGGACTCGTGTTTTGGGACTCGTGAACAATCATTGTGTTTTCTATTTTTGGCGTATTAAAGGTGGGGTAGGTAAGTTTGAGAAACCGGCTCGAGATCGCTAGAATTTGGAAATACACAACCGGAGAAAATCTGCCACTTCCTCACAGAGCCCCTCCTCTAACACACATGGATATATACTCGCATTTTAGACTCTGTTACTAACTGTATATCTGTAGACTTGGTATGTCTTAAATGTCCGGTTAGGATGTATTAGAACGAAATCTAAAATGAAAATTGTAAACAAGCAATCTGTATGTAAAAAACCACCTGTATGTAAATTGTAAATAAGCCATCTGTATGTCAAATATGTCTTATATGTCTTAAATGACATGATGAATTGGAAATGGGGGACCCTGATGTAAACAAGACGAAAGTCTTTCTCTGGTCTGCATCCCCTTAACAATTGTATGTTTTGAGCTGTACTGTACTGTACCCAATATACAAGCTGTTAATACACTTTTCAATCAATCAATCAATCAACGCGCACATGACCAATGAGGGCACGAGATAAGTTTGTGCCCCGATGAGAGGCTGACAGGCAGGTAGGCCATCCAGTTACTTTAGTCGGGCCGGCTATCGGGATGTTAAGAGCATTCCATGGAATATAACAAAAATTGTATCTCAGCCGGTTTCTCAAACGTACCTACCCCACCTTTAACATTAACATCATGGTAACACCATGGCGACCGGCGGCACACCTGCAGCTGTACCGCTTGTAATTAGGTTCAACTATACAAACTTCGAACAAAACGCCGGCGGCACCAACAAAAGAGCGCACACTGCAAAGTCTGCAATATTAAAATCAAGGATGCTGGTGCAACAACGTCAAATGTCATCAGGCACTTGAAAACTCACCCGGAGAGGTCAGTCACATTAACGCATATGGACGGTTAGCAAACATGTTTAGCTCAGCATCAGCTATGTAATGTTAACTTAGCTTGCTACTAGCTTTGTAACTGAATATTTGAAAAGATGAGTGAATGTTTGCTTGTCACACTTGTTTGCGTTGAGTGGCGTTGACATCCAACTCTTCACATGACATAAAAAAGGTCGGTAACGTTAATCATTACGTTCCGCTGCCACCATCTACTGGCTAACGTTAAACGTAGAAAAATACATAGTTACATACATAATACATCTGTCGGTTTATAGGCAGGTTACAGGTTTATTGTTGACCACGTAACGTTAATGTTACAGGTTTTATCCAGGTTACCATTACACTGGGTTTGAGTGAGAGGATAGAGGAATATGTTTATTTATAGTAGACTTAAAAGATGTCATTAGAGAACCAGTGTAATTCAACAATACGGTTTGCAGAGGTCAACTGGCCAAATGGCTAGCCTAGCCTCATGTTGAAAATGTTACCAGCCACTCAATAGATTGCCATTGTTATTTGTGGCTGGTGCGTGCAACATACAGAACCAGCCACTTGCATGATTTACCAGCATCTGGCTGGTAAATGGTGTTAATGGTAGATATCTCTTTTGGAACAGGTCATGTTTTAATATCACCACTTCAGTATATTTCAGATAATATTGCAGCAATAGTTTTTTAGTTGCAAATGGCACAGAACAAATGTTTACTTTGAAGTACTTTTAACACAGCTTCCCTGCGGGGGATTAATAAAGTATTTCTGATTCTGAAGTGTTTTGCTTATAAGTTGTTTGCATTTAGCTAAAGTGTGATGTTTGTCCTCATATTGCAATAGCCTGTTTAAAGTGATCATATAACAACTAATCAGTACTGATACTGTATGCTAATAGATATAGGAGTGATAATAATACAGTCAATGCTTTGAATGTCTTAGATATAGCTGTGCAGTATTCTTAACAGACTGGATAGCAGCAGACAATAGAAGGCTTATTACAACCAGAAGAGACATGAGACTTTTATGTTTTAGAGACTTGAGACTTGACTTGGACTCGTGACCAAAGACTTGAGACTTGATCAAGTCTCACCCCACAAAGACTTGAGACTTGGACTCGTGACCAAAGACTTGAGACTTGATCAAGTCTCACCCCACAAAGACTTGAGACTTGGACTCGTGACCAAAGACTTGAGACTTGATCAAGTCTCACCCCACAAAGACTTGAGACTTGACTTGGACTCGTGACCAAAGACTTGAGACTTGATCAAGTCTCACCCAACAAAGACTTGAGACTTGGACTCGTGACCAAAGACTTGATCAAGTCTCACCCCACAAAGACTTGAGATTTGACTTGGACTCGTGACCAAAGACTTGAGACTTGACTTGGACTTGCAAAAAAAGACTTGTGAACATCTCTGCAACAGACCCTCCTGATGTTATTCCTGACTTTAACCACAGACCCTTTAGATACCAGACCCTGCTGCTAGCATGTTAGTCTGTTGGCCTGTTAGCTAGTGATGGGTAAATGAAGCTTTGAATGAAGCGTTGAACCACTTGGACAATTGTGTCGGAAATAGGTTCATTTCTCGAAGCTTCAGTTACAGCGACCTCTCCTGGCGAAGTGCAAGGCTGCAGTGGGTTTAACGTATCATTGCCTTGAAACATATTATATATACACACACACACACACACACACACACACACACACACACACACACACACACACACACACACACACACACACACACACACACACACACACACACACACACACACACACACACACACACACACACACACACACACACACACACACACACACACACACACACACACACACACACACACACACACACACACACACACACACACACACACTATTTGCAATTAAAGATTGATAATTGTGTGTATTGGGTTACTAGAGAGTGCTGGACATGTTTTTGGGAGGAGAGGGCCTTTTATCAGTTATTAAAGTATTAAAGTTGAAGAGCAATGATCAAAAGTACATCCATTCCGGGCTTTGAACCAGCTCCGCGGAGGACATCGCCGCATTCGGGCCGCCGACTCGACCCACTGGGCTATCTATTGCTTAAACTACTGAACTGTTTTTATATTACTGAGAATTGTCATTTTGTTCAGAACTTCTCCACATTTCAAAGTGTTTCCCAGAACGACCTATCTTTCTTCCTGGCTTGCTCTATAATGATATCAAATGCAATGCCAACAACAACTCAACACAACAACGCAAACTACGACAACAACCCACACATTGCGCATTGTTTAGAGCGGTCATAAAGTGTTGAAGCGCTCACATTCGAAACTGTTTCAACCTGTCACCTGTCAGAATCGAGACGAGGCAGTGCATTGAATCGCGTGAATGGACCGCGAATCAGTGAGTGATTCAGGAAATGAAGCAGTTGCAGCTTCGGACGTCATATGTCACGTGATTTGAAGCAAGCTTCGAAGCAGAAGCACTGCTTCTATGGAACAGGAAGTCCAGGATTGAAGCTCCTTTCGAAGCTTCAGTGTCAAACTGCCATCACTACTGTTTAGTCTGTTAGCTTGTTAGCCTGTTAGCTTGTTAGTCTGTTAGCATGTTAGCTTGTTAGTCTGTTAGCATGTTAGCTTGTTAGTCTGTTAGCATGTTAGCCTGTTAGCATATTAGCCTGTTAGTCTGTTAGCCTGTTAGCCTGTTAGTCTGTTAGTCTGTTAGTCTGTTAGCTTGTTAGTCTGTTAGTCTGTTAGCTTGTTAGTCTGTTAGTCTGTTAGTCTGTTAGCCTGTTAGCTTGTTAGCCTGTTAGCTTGTTAGCCTGTTAGTCTGTTAGCCTGTTAGTCTGTTAGCCTGTTAGCTTGTTAGCCTGTTAGCTTGTTAGCCTGTTAGCCTTGTTACAGTAACAGCAGGCTGAGTTAGAAACAGACATGTTAGCTATGCTGTCAGAAACTGTCAGTAATTTAAGGCTCACTTGTATCACGTTAACTAAGTCCTTCCTCAGAGCAACGACCTTCTGTTGAAATGTTATACTCTAAGATCAGAGGCTGCTTCCTCACACCAAGTAGTGCTATCAGCCATATACTACAGACTATCAGCTGTTATTAAATACTGTATACTACAGACTATCAGCTGTTATTAAATACTGTATACTACAGACTATCAGCTGTTATTAAATACTGTATATTACAGACTATCAGCTGTTATTAAATACTGTATACTACAGACTATCAGCTGTTATTAAATACTGTATACTACAGACTATCAGCTGTTATTAAATACTGTATATTACAGACTATCAGCTGTTATTAAATACTGTATACTACAGACTATCAGCTGTTATTAAATACGGTATACTACAGACTATCAGCTGTTATTAAATACGGTATACTACAGACTATCAGCTGTTATTAAATACGGTATACTACAGACTATCAGCTGTTATTAAATACGGTATACTACAGACTATCAGCTGTTATTAAATACGGTATATTACAGACTATCAGCTGTTATTAAATACGGTACAGAGACTATCAGCTGTTTACCTTTTTATTCTTCTCTGACGGAGGCTTCACGGCTTCCGGTCACGCAGAGGCTGCTGGGAGTTGTAGTGCTTCTTCTTCCTCTTCTTTAGTGTTTATTGGCGGTTGGCAAACCAACTTGTAGGCGCATTACCGCCACCAACTGGACTGGAGTGTGGACAAGAGACTATGCAGAAAACAAGAAACAAAAGAAACAAAAGAAAGAACCAAAACTCTAGATTATTTTAAATGGATCAATTTATCTTAGAAATTTAATAATCTCACAATATATATTGCCTGATGTTTTCCCTAACAGCCCTGATAGCGACAAGTCATGGAATTTTGCTTTCTTCAGTGTCTGGAAAAGCACATTTCTCTGAGTACTATATTTCCTGCAAAGCAGTAAAAATGCTCAACAGTTTCTGGCTGGCTGCAGTGTGTACACTTTCCGGTTGGATGCTTTCCTATTATACTTAAAGTATGATTGAGACCTGTATTATACTTAAAGTATGATTGAGACCTGTATTATACTTAAAGTATGATTGAGACCTGTATTATACTTAAAGTATGATTGAGACCTGTATTAACTTAAAGTATGATTGAGACCTGTATTATACTTAAAGTATGATTGAGACCTGTATTATACTTAAAGTATGATTGAGACCTGTATTATACTTAATGTATGATTGAGACCTGTATTATACTTAAAGTATGATTGAGACCTGTTATATATTGTATGATTGAGACCTGTATTATACTTAAAGTATGATTGAGACCTGTATTATACTTAATGTATGATTGAGACCTGTATTATACTTAAAGTATGATTGAGACCTGTATTATACTTAAAGTATGATTGAGACCTGTATTATACTTAAAGTATGATTGAGACCTGTATTATACTTAAAGTATGATTGAGACCTGTATTATACTTAATGTATGATTGAGACCTGTATTATACTTAATGTATGATTGAGACCTGTATTATACTTAAAGTATGATTGAGACCTGTATTATACTTAAGTATGATTGAGACCTGTATTATACTTAAGTATGATTGAGACCTGTATTATACTTAAGTATGATTGAGACCTGTATTATACTTAATGTATGATTGAGACCTGTATTATACTTAAGTATGATTGAGACCTGTATTATACTTAAGTATGATTGAGACCTGTATTATACTTAAAGTATGATTGAGACCTGTATTATACTTAAGTATGATTGAGACCTGTATTATACTTAAAGTATGATTGAGACCTGTATTTATATTAATGATTGAGACCTGTATTATACTTAAGTATGATTGAGACCTGTAGTATTATACTTAAAGTATGATTGAGACCTGTATTATACTTAATGTATGATTGAGACCTGTATTATACTTAAAGTATGATTGAGACCTGTATTATACTTAAAGTATGATTGAGACCTGTATTATACTTAATGTATGATTGAGACCTGTATTATACTTAAAGTATGATTGAGACCTGTATTATACTTAAAGTATGATTGAGACCTGTATTATACTTAAAGTATGATTGAGACCTGTATTATACTTAAAGTATGATTGAGACCTGTATTATACTTAATGTATGATTGAGACCTGTATTATACTTAAGTATGATTGAGACCTGTATTATACTTAATGTATGATTGAGACCTGTATTATACTTAAGTATGATTGAGACGTGTATTATACTTAAGTATGATTGAGACCTGTATTATACTTAAGTATGATTGAGACCTGTATTATACTTAATGTATGATTGAGACCTGTATTATACTTAAAGTATGATTGAGACCTGTATTATACTTAAAGTATGATTGAGACCTGTATTATACTTAATGTATGATTGAGACCTGTATTATACTTAAAGTATGATTGAGACCTGTATTATACTTAAGTATGATTGAGACCTGTATTATACTTAAGTATGATTGAGACCTGTATTATACTTAATGTATGATTGAGACCTGTATTATACTTAAGTATGATTGAGACCTGTATTATACTTAATGTATGATTGAGACCTGTATTATACTTAATGTATGATTGAGACCTGTATTATACTTAATGTATGATTGAGACCTGTATTATACTTAAGTATGATTGAGACCTGTATTATACTTAAGTATGATTGAGACCTGTATTATACTTAAAGTATGATTGAGACCTGTATTATACTTAATGTATGATTGAGACCTGTATTATACTTAAAGTATGATTGAGACCTGTATTATACTTAAAGTATGATTGAGACCTGTATTATACTTAATGTATGATTGAGACCTGTATTATACTTAAAGTATGATTGAGACCTGTATTATACTTAAAGTATGATTGAGACCTGTATTATACTTAATGTATGATTGAGACCTGTATTATACTTAAGTATGATTGAGACCTGTATTATACTTAATGTATGATTGAGACCTGTATTATACTTAATGTATGATTGAGACCTGTATTATACTTAAAGTATGATTGAGACCTGTATTATACTTAAGTATGATTGAGACCTGTATTATACTTAAGTATGATTGAGACCTGTATTATACTTAATGTATGATTGAGACCTGTATTATACTTAAGTATGATTGAGACCTGTATTATACTTAAGTATGATTGAGACCTGTATTATACTTAAGTATGATTGAGACCTGTATTATACTTAATGTATGATTGAGACCTGTATTATACTTAAGTATGATTGAGACCTGTATTATACTTAAAGTATGATTGAGACCTGTATTATACTTAAAGTATGATTGAGACCTGTATTATACTTAAAGTATGATTGAGACCTGTATTATACTTAATGTATGATTGAGACCTGTATTATACTTAAAGTATGATTGAGACCTGTATTATACTTAAAGTATGATTGAGACCTGTATTATACATTAAGTATGATTGAGACCTGTATTATACTTAAGTATGATTGAGACCTGTATTATACTTAATGTATGATTGAGACCTGTATTTACTTAATGTATGATTGAGACCTGTATTATACTTAAGTATGATTGAGACCTGTATTATACTT
>NW_022991758.1:12500-20704 GCF_902827175.1 Gymnodraco acuticeps | reverse complement strand
CATATTTTTCAGTATAAAAAAATATTTTAAAGAAAAAGTTTAACAAAAAAACTAAAAAATATTTTTTTATTTAATTCAAAATATTTTCAGAATAAAATTGCAATTATTTTCAGAATAAAGCACAACAAATACAATCTCTGCAAGAAACCGCCATCCCGTAATTACGATCTATTGTGCACACTAAATGTTAATTATATACGTTATTCTATATCCATGTGTGTGTGTGTGTGTGTGTGTGTGTCTTATAGTGTGTATTTAATGTGTGTGTCATTACCGTGCAGCAGCTCCCCTCTGGGCGTCAAACAGCAAAAGCAGGAGCAGGACATCCTGTTGGCACACACACACACACACACACACACACACACACACACACACACACACACACACACACACACACACACACACACACACACACACACACCTGCTGCTGCTGCTGGAGTTTTATTCTCTGTCAGTAGAACCAGCCACCTGCAGCATGGAGACTCGTGGCGCGTTCAAAGCCCCTATGGAAGCTGGGATAACACAGAACCTTCATCCAGGTGAGGAGACACCTGAGGAGAGAAGAGGAGGAGGAGACACCGTGAAGAAATGAAGGAGAAATCAGGAGCAGACATGTTTCTACTGCGTTACCTGTGAGGCAGGAAGCTGGACTGATGAACACACACACACACACACACACACACACACACACACTGTGCTGTGACTTTGACTGGTGTTTAAACAGTGAAGGACGTTGTGTTGTTGACTGTTCCTTTCACACTCAATCTCAGGAACAAAAACAACGTCCACTATTATCAGAGAAATGTGATATTAAACACCTCAACACACCTGTACACACCTGTACACACCTGTACACACCTGTACACACCTGTGTATCAGTGTGGGTCTCTTTGTGTCTCTTTGGGGTCATTGTGTTCTCTCTGTAGTCCTGTAGTGTCTAATAATGATGAGATTTTGACTCAACAAACATTAAAAAGGTGTCACTTTGGGCTTATCTCTATTGCATACCCCTTCCCATCATGGCATCATATTTTATTTATTTATTTTATTTATTTTTATTATATTTATTTTATTTATTTATTTATTTATTATTTATTTATTTTATTTATTTTATTTATTTATTTATTTTATTTATTTTATTTATAAAGTACTCCTAATTTATTTATTTTAAGGGTTAATATAGTTAAAATAATTGTTATATTATTTAAATAATTTAACAATCACAGTGTGGAATATTTTACACTTACATTTTATTTATTATTTTTTTGTATTATTATTTGTACTTTTTCCAAATATTCCTCCAGTTTTTAAAGTAAACGTTCAATTTTTCAAATGATTAACTTATTATTACATCAACGAGAGACTGTGTTACTGTCTCTTTAAATAATGAACCGGTGGTCCGCCGCCCATCTGTGTGTGCGTGCTTGTGTGTGTGCGTGCGTGTTCGTGTGTGTGTGTGTGTGTGTGTGTGTGTGTGTGTTCGTGTGTGTGCGTGTGTGTGTGTGTGTGTGTGTGAAGCATCATGGCGGCTGCTCAGGACTCCTCTCTGTTTCTGGGTTTTGACTTCAGCACTCAGCAGGTAAACCTCCTGGTTATTTCTCACCTGAACGCGACGCTGCGCGCGTGTGATAGCGCGTGCGTGTTGGCAGGCACGCACAGTTTTATAGCGGGGTTTATTCTCGCTCAGATGCGGAAGTGTGTGTGCAGATTGTTGACAAAGTTGCATATGAGGGTTGTGTGTGTGTGTGTCTGCAGGACTTTGTACTGCACGCTGTTTACTGAAGGTACACTGAGTACTCAGATGTCTAAAGTAACTAAGTACATTTACTCAAGTACTTAAGTATAATGTTCAGATACTTGTACTTTACTAGAGTATTTCCATGTTATGCTACTTTGTGCTTCTACCCCACTGCAGTTCAGAGGTACATGGTGTACTTGTACTCCTCTACATGTATTTAATACCTTCAGTTTCTTCACAGATGTGGATGAATGATGTGAAATATAACCAAGTGTTGAATCAGACTTTAGTTCCACCTGGAGTAAATCCACCAGCTACCCTGCAGTATACAAAGTCATTCAGACTAGCTGCACCTTCACCAGCTTTGAGAACACTTTCATGATCAATCATTATAAAACATATCATATATATTATTCTGAATTGGACCAATCTGCACAACGACTACTTTCACTGTTACCCAGGGGGCAAAGTCATTTTAAAGACATGGAATGTTGTAAAAGGTTGTCGACCAGAAATGATATCTAGGACCTTCAAGGATCACAACCTGGGTGGATGACCCGGTCAACTAGCTACTGGAAAGCTAGTGAGGATCCAAACAATGCAACCCCTATATGAACAAAAGTCAAAGATTCTGTCTGGATCAGATGCCATCATTCTCTTTCTGATTGAATATCTCTGTGACAGTTCATGGTAAAGACAAACTGAGCCAACCTATTGAAAGAGCAGAACATAAGCTTTCAGGTGATGCCTTGGTTAAGCCTGTTCTCAATAAGGCCACTAGATGGCGCTGTGGCTTTTTTGTCTCCAAAGCGAAATCCATTTCAAGCAATGCACTTGTGGTCCTCTGGATTGTTTGCTGTGTTCAAAATGGGTAAATATACTTAAAAGATTATTTCTATATAACATATTGAAGGGTTTACATTAATATACACAAGGTTCGCTGCCGATGCTAAGTTGAATTGATTCAATGTTTACAGATATTTCGGGCTGGAAAGCTAAAGGCAGCGAAATTCAAAATGGCCGCCACTTTCTTTGTAAAACCCTTTAATTGAAGGTTTTCTGTAGGACAGGGAAAACTGAGTTAAACTTATCTGGAAGTTGACATTAAGTTCAACTTAATGTCAAATCAATACCCTTTAATTATTTGTTCAAATCAATGTCTTTGTTTTTGTGAAAAACATCCTATTTTGATCATGAAATAAACAAAATTCCTGGTGGCAAAACATTTATTTCACATACTCTCTTCTTAGTTATTAACTAAAAATCAACAGATATGATCAGAAGTTGAACACAAAACAATCATTCACATGGCCCAGAACTAGAAACATGTGAATTATTTAAGAAGAAAAGGGAGAAAAGTAACCTACACTGAATATACAGTACAAATGTTTTCAATGTACACATGGTGGTATTCATGGTAGTGTCCCAGAAAGCTTTTTGCTTTCTATTCATTTTCTGAGTCACAGCTGCTGTCACTGCTCTCACGTGTGGCAGTGTGTATCCTTCTGTATTTGGTTGCCTGTCCTTGGCAACAGCACCCTATGTAGCATGGAACTGCCTTATGACAGCCACATGAGATTGTCTTGTTCATCGACACAGGCCAAGCTGGCTTTGTAGATGGTACCGGAACTATCCATTGTCCAGAGACCATCCAAATTCTGTGCACGGGGGGATTTATGGCGATGTGTGCGTTAGGGCTGTGCAATTAATCGTATTTTAATCGCGATTACGATTATGGCTTGCGACGATTATGAAAACAGCATCATTGACAAAATACGATTATTCTGCTGGGTGCGCTTTCGCCCCTCCCTAAAAGCCCACTCGGCCACGTGGGAGTGACATGTGTTGTGAGTGTTCAGCGCGAGCGAAGATGTCAGAACAAGAGCAGCAACTCGTTAAAAAGAAGGGTAAAACTATTTCCACTATTTGCAAGTACTTTGCCATTTACATTTCAGATCGCTAAAGATATGTGCCCAGTTAGCACTGTTAGCAACCAGGGCTTTAAGCAACTTGTCAACACGTTGGACAAGCGTTACGCGATGCCGTCTCAGTATTATTTCAGCAGGTCTGCGCTGCCTGCACTATATGACAAATGCCGTGGGGAAGTTGAGAGAGATGTGGCTTCAGCTGACTACTTTGCTACCACAACAGACCTATGGTCTAGCCCAGGGGTGCCCAACCAGTCGATCGCGAGATGTGTCTAAAAATAGAACAACAATATTCTGTTTTATCGTTAATGTCCTGTAACATAATCTTCCTGTGCCAGAATAATGCACTTGAACGCATCAAAGCTTTGTGATTGGCCGGCGTCACCCCATGTGTCGGGGCGTGGCTGAGGGTCTTCAGTACAGGTGGCAATATCGTCACCTGCCTGCGCTCTTCTCTGAAACCAGACCATGTCAACAGGCTGGTGTTTCATGAGCAGCCCTACCAGCATTTGCCATGGTGGCCTAGACATTTTTATTTAGTCTTAAATTGTAGTTCAACATTTATTTCCTGTTACTTCTGGACCATGACGGTGGGCCAGCCTTCAACGTTTAACTGAGTGGAATATGTTGAATATGTTGAACCAAAATGTTGGCTATATGTTAAGGAGTTTTCAGCAGGTTGTGACAGTGCACTGCATCATATTTGATTTCATTTATTTTGGTCTAATTTATTTGTATTTATCATATTAATAATATATGTTTAGTATGGTTTTGGAAGTGCGCTCCAACATATTTGTTGATCTTGTTTATTGGTAAAATATTATTTGTTTTAAAGTTCAATAAATGGTCAATGAATAATCGTCAAAATAATCGTGATATCAATTATTGACCCAAATAATCGTGATTATGATTTTGCCATAATCGCACAGCCCTAGTGTGCGTTCTTTTCAGGTGCAGCAAAAATGCATTCTCTGTTGGGGGTAGTAGCTTTAGGAGCGCCAATTTGTTGTTCAGGAACTTGTATGCTCTCAGTTTTCCCAGATCAGAACCCTCAAAGTGATCAGCTTTGGATGTACAGTTATGGTGAGGTCTCCTGTCTGATTGAGGAGGTCATCTGTTATGGCATCGGCGGGGTTCTCACCAAACTCTTCAAGTGCAGGTATGTCCAGACTCATGCTGCTCTTGAACCATGCCCTCTTGCCAGTGGAATATGGATAACTAGTGGTATCTCTACCACTCAGACTGTGGATGAAGGGCTTGGCACAACACTGTGAAGGTCCCAGTGCCACAACCATTTCATGTATAGGCAGGTATATGCATTCTGGCCTGTTCTCACCCACAGCCCTGTTAGATCACTGAGGTGCGTTCTACAGTACAGGCATGTGGTAATGATGTCGGTGTCATTGGCATACGACAACTCTGTCAACTCCCTCATTCTGGACACTGTAGAGAATGTGGAGGAAGATCCTAGTGTCAGCCTCCTGCTGTGTTGATTCAAGAGCAGGAACATCCATAACAGACCATGCTGTGAGCACCACACTCTTCGTCTCTTCTTTGAATCCACCACCCAGGTAGAGATGAGTTGGGCCAAGACCAGGTTCCAGTTGTTCATCTGCACACCACTTCTCACAAAGGAAGCTCAGCAGGTTTGCTTTGTTAGCAGACACAGCAACAAACTTATTAGGATCCAGAGCTGTGTACTGCTCACTGACTTCATACACTTGGTTTGGATCTGGCATATCTCTGTTCCTGCTCAGCTGACTTGAGGCTGGTTGCACCGTATCTGTCACAACAGAAGTGTATGATGTCAGTGCCAGGAGGCACATCAATCAGCAGCAGGTGCCTGTATCGCTCAGCGATCACTCCAAATCCTTCTCCTCTGTGAAAAGACCAGTGTCGTGTGGCGGACATGGCATCTACCACTACTGCTGTCTAGAGGCAGTCTTTGGGCAGATCAGGGATGCTGCTTACTTTGGTCTTCTCTTTCAAGATCTTCACAAGGCTCGCCTTGGTCCCTGTTCTCATTCTGCCATCTTCCTGGAAGAGGGATGGGGGAAGTCAACAATGCTGAGTTCTCCTGTTTTGTGTGTGGAAGGTGTTTAGCTTTACAACACTTGTCTTCTTCTGGTCACTGGACAGTGACTCTGACAATGCCTTCAAACCAACTGCTTTCACACTCAGGTTGTCCTTGACTGTGGGATCGGCACACTCACCAGTAGATATATTGATCAGGGATGGTGTGGCTGTTGTGAATGGGTTGGTCTCTACTGCTGCCATGACCTTGACTACCATCTCTGCATCCCTGTGGACACGACTCCAACCAGATTCATGGTGGGGGCTGGAGGAATGGAGGTGCAGCGTAGACTTGAGCTCTGCAGAGATAGCTGCAGTGAGTGGTTTTGTGTAGACCCACTTCATCCTGGCAGCACGACTGAGTGTAATGCCATCCAGACCACTTGCCTCCTTGGCATCTGCATTATATGTCTGCTCCAGAAGCAAGTCAGGAGAGACACCATTGTGGTTGCCATCTGCTCTCCTTCCAACAAATGCACCTGCCATCAGTGCTTCATGTGCCTCAGGGGCTGTCTCTGGCAGTTTCTTCATCTCAGACAAATACAGACGCAAGGACTGCTGCCCATATTTGTAGTGTCCTGCTGCAGTGAGGTAAGGTAGCATCTGTGCTGATTCACAGAGATCTCCTGCTCAGTACCCTTCCTGCTGGTAGTAGATGCACCTGGAGAATGTCTGACATCTCCAGAAAGATTAACCAGAAAACTGCAGAGATTCCTGGAAAAGTAACATCTGTTCTTGTAGGATTGATATCTGTGGACGTGACTTCTGGATGATCACCAACTTCTCAGTAGCAGTGGTGTCTTTCTCAAACAACATCTTCACAACATGTTCTACTTGTGACTGCCAGTGTTGTGTTTCTCTGTCTGCTGCACATCCATCAAATGCTTGCCAGTACAAGCGCCACATGGCCTCACTGAGGATCCTGAGAGCTTGCATGGTTTGGTAGTAGTCAGCCTTCTCACCAAACATCTTCTTGGCAGTCCCTTCCTGAAGCAGACCAGCTGCAACAAGAATATCCTCTGCACCTGCATCCCTGATGATCTTGCAAACAGCCTTCATGTAGTTATGAGCTTGGTGAAATCCCCCCAGCAGCAGGACTACATTGCAGAACTCATCTCTGTGCTTATCTCTGATGGCAACTGCGAGTTCATATGTAGCCTGATCTCCAATGATAATGGTATACTTGTCTCCCAGTGCATGCGATGTCTTGATCAGCCGTTTCATTTCTTCTTTCAGGACAGCAGGATCAGTTAGAGATGCTTGGATGAGAGGAAGATAGCCAATGATACTGGCCGGTCTGTGTGGGTGGAGGTCTGCACAGAAGGCAGAAAAGCCAGGCAGTCCTGCTTCTGCATCTGGAGGAGCATCCAGCAATTCTGAAGTTGTAACCATTCTTGCTAGATGCCACATAAGTAACAGGTCTTCAGCTGTGCCATCTGAGGAAGTATCCAGACTCTCTAGCTTCTCAATATGCTCAAGTAACCTGGACCTCTGCCTGTCTTTAGCTGAGACGTGACACATGGGAGCAGGTAGGTCAGTAACATCTGAGAGAGTCTTCTTTCTGTCCGAGGTAGAAGTGGGGAGTCTGGCACCCTCCTGGACCCGCACAATCGTTTGGTTTTCAATTATGATTGTAGTGGTGGCATTAAAACTCCCACCCTCCAGTGTCTTCTTCTTCCAGTCCAGATTGTCCATGGCAAACACATGGGGGATCTCTGTGTTTTTCATCATGGTCTCTGGGATGTAAACACCATCAGGTTCAACCTGCTGCATGACCTTCTAACTGTGTGCTGTTAGCTGACGCTGCATACGTTCATAACTGATCCCAAGCCCCAATCTGTTGTTCATCATAATGAGTGATTTACTACGTGTCTGGTTGAATAAGTGGTAGGTAGTGACTATGCCCAAAGGTGTTGATACGCCAGATGCTAATGTAACGCTAATGTAGCATGCTGATTTGGACGCTTGGTGTTGGAATTGTTTTCCATTAGGTAAAATGGTTATTATCCTCTGTTAGCTGAGTTCCGTCCCGTTAAGTGGGTATGCCACATTAATAGGTTGTTAAATATGAACAAGCCCTGGGATGGTGTTTCTTACAAGATGCTGCGTCTGCCCCCGGTACCAGGGGCAATCGGGCTCAAGAGGTTTTAAAGTGTGCATGTCAAGGTGGCATGGTATTGATCCATACAGCACTGCACACACAAAAAGATCACATACATGAAACACTTAATCAAATGATAATAAATATATATATATTGATTAAATTAATAATACTGTAAAACTGATTTACAAATTATTAAAGAATTTTAGCTTACAGTAACAGTGCTAGCTAGCTAGCTTAAAATCCTCTCACTTGCTGGACAATCTGTAAACATTGAATCAATTCAACTTAGCATCGGCAGCGAACCTTGTGTATATTAATGTAAACCCTTCAATATGTTATATAGAAATAATCTTTTAAGTAT
>NW_022991758.1:2500-7500 GCF_902827175.1 Gymnodraco acuticeps | reverse complement strand
CAGAGCCTCTAACGTTAGCTGCTGCTGGCGCAACTGCCACCACCAACACCGGGCAAAGCGATGCACCTGACTGCTGGACAACGGACCAGGTGCAATATTTTTGCAAGACCAATGCATGGCTCCTTCTTAAAGATAAGAAGCTAGGATGTCGGATATGCAGAGATGTCAAATCTTTGGGAATACACACTGGACAAGGACTGAAACTGTCAACTGAATGGGGTGAGTGTGCAGTGTCTCATTTCGGTGTTGACAAGGACAAACAACAAGCTAGCCTGAGAACAAAAATCAAAGAACATAAAGAATCACAAGCCCATGTAAAAGCTGCTGACATCCTTACATCTGCTTCACGTGAAACTATTCAACATCAAGTGCAGTCTATGCATAAATCTGAATTAGACACCACTATCAGAGTTTTTCGAACGGCATATCAAATTGGCAAACATAGCCGGCCATTCACAGACATGCCAATTGATTTGAATGTACAGAAACTGAATGGGCTGAACGTGGGCAGGGTTTTGCACTCCAATAAAACCTGTGGCGAAATCATCGACCATATAGCTCATGAGCTGAAGAAAAAAATGGCAAAAGACATTACAGAAAAGCAAAGAAAACTCTGTGTTTTGGTCGATGAATCTACCACTATTAGTGGTAAAACGGTGCTTGTTGTGTGTCTACGCTCAGCATTAGCTGATGCTGAGCCCGAAACGTTTTTTTGGGAGCTGATCGAGTTGGATGGAACAACGGCTGATGACATCACAAAGGCGTTAATGGAGTGTCTTGGAAGAGATTTTAACGAGGACTTTTTAGGTCAGTGTTTCGTTTCTTTTGCATGTGATGGGGCTTCAGTCATGCTAGGGAAGAGAACAGGCGTTGCTACCCAGTTGTGTAGTAAATTCCCAAGCCTGTTTGTGTGGCACTGCTCCAATCATCGTCTAGAGCTGGCAGTTGGGGATGTGGTCAAGGAGGTCTCAGGGCTCAATCATTTCCAGATCTTTTTTGACAAACTCTATTCCTTGTTCCATGCCTCCCCCAAAAATCAGAGGCAGTTAGCGCAGTGTGCGCAAGCAGTCGGACAGCGTCTCCTGGTGATAGGGCGTGTTTTGTCCATCCGCTGGGTGGCTTCAAGTGAAAGGAGCGTCAGAGCAGTCTGGGAAAACTACAGAGTGCTTCATGATCACTTCACAAATGCTGCAAACGACACGAGCAGGGATTCCAGAGACAGAGCAAAGTACAAGGGCCTGGATGATGTGCTCACATCTGCAACGTTTGTCAGCAATCTGGGACTGATGTACGATGCGCTCACAGAGCTCAGCGACCTCTCTCGGCAACTCCAAAAAAGAGAGATGACACTGCCTACAGCAGATAGGCTCTTAACTCGAGAAATACGAGTTTTTGAATCCATGGTCACCATGCCTGGCCCACACATGACTACAGTTCATACAGCTCTAGCTGAGAAGTCCTTCAAGGGTGTTGCCCTGCGTGAGAATGGCAGGCTTGTACAGATTCATGCAGGTCAGTTTTTCCGCAGTATGGTAGAGAATCTGAGACACAGACTGACTTCCACAACCTCCTCTCATGTCAGCACAAGAGAAATCCCATTACATGGCCGGGAGGCCCGGGACAATCAGCTAATCCAGGACATGAAAGTTATTCATCCTGGAAGTTGGCCTGAAGAGGAGTTAGACGTACAGTATGGGGATGTAGAGGTGCTACGTTTGTGCGAAGTGCTGAAAGTGGACAGAAGAGAGACTGTTCAGGGCTTTCGCGAATACAAGGAAACCAGGGCATCCCGTACACCTGCTGCCATGGAGCCTCTACTGAAAGCAGTCCGAACCATCGCTGTCTCCACTAGTGAGTGTGAGCGGGCATTCAGCTGCATGAACGATATCCTTACTGCAAAAAGGAATGCTCTCTCTGTCAGCCGACTGTCCAGCCTGGTTTTCATTAAATGTAATGGACCATCACTAGGACAGTTCAATCCGGAACAGTATGTGAGGTCCTGGCTGGCAAAGGGAAGGAGAAGTGCTGATGAAAGAGCCTGTCCAGCTCCAGCCCCTGATACTGATGTCCCCAAGGCCTTCTGGAGCCTTTTCTAACAATGTGAAGTATATTGCAAAGCAGCTCACCCAGTGAGAAGACTTTTGGCATAATGTGCCGATTTGTACAGATCCTGGAGATAGAAGGACTTCAGACCAACCAGGGAGTTATCTGATCAGCTTGGTGTTCAATGTAACTCTTTACCATGGCTCAGACTTTGTTACTTGCAGTTACAGTTTCTCATTTTAGATTGTGCAAATTTTGCATTTGTTTTTACATGTTCTTTGTTCATGCTCTTTATCATTTTTCTGAGTTGGAAAGTTAGATTGCATCATAGTTTACTTTATACATATTTGTATTCTTCAGTGGTGAAGTATATTGCAAAGCAGCTCAGCCATGTGAGAAGACTTTTGGCACTTTTTCGTTTTTCGTTTTCTGAGTTGGAAAGTTAGATTGCATTCAAAATGTACAGAAATACTTAATTTTGTTAAAGCTTTTTATAAAAAATGCTTCTGACCAGAGCTTTGTTTCCTTGTCATTAATGTTGAACACCACCAGAGGGGCTCTCACCTGAAAGGTCTCTGCTTCATGTGTCTTCAGCAGAAGATCTAGACTTTGATTGCTATATTTTCAGTTAATATTGACCTTACTGAGCTTTAGCCATATCCGCTGCCTATCATAACAAATGTTAAGTACAGTGAACCTTTCTAAAATATACAGTAGTAAAGAGACAAACCCACCAGCATTATAGTAGCCACATTCTTGTTTGTGGGCTGTATATATAAAATTGACTTGAAAAAGTTGCTGTTTTTAGAGTACTGGCACCTTTTTCATTCCAATTCAAGCACTGGGTGTAACTAAAGTCTGATTTAAGGGTTGTTTATATTTCACATCATTAATCAGAATCTGCAAAGTAACTCAAATAAATGCAGTGGAGTAAAAATACCAGGTTAACCTCTGAATTGTAGTGGAGTAGAATTACAAAGTAACAATGAGCTGTCATGTGGGTATTAATGCTGCGCATTATGGACACAAGCGATTTTCACCCATTTATTAATTATATGTTTTACATTTGATAACACCAATGTGTTTAATACTGGCAACTTCTAATTGTGGGAAAAACGAAAATGTTCAGTAGAGACGTCCCATAGAACATTTTGCGAAACACAATAGTGTAGTGTATAGTTCTGGGGGGGCGTTCGATTCCAGTTTTGGATAGTCTGGCGTGGTTTCGTTCCATTTCAAACAGCTGTTTGACGCTCGGCGTAACCTTGGCGCACTGCCACTCCAACATCCAAACCCAGAGCTTGAAGATTAATCACGGGGACTGTAGTCCTAAACGATAGCTGGGGATTATGGGTAGTGTAGTGTCTTCGTCCATCCTAAACTCAAAAATGTTGAGAATCGCAATGATGCTCGAAATGTCCCTTATAGGCCTACCTCTGTTTCCGGTTATTTTTATTTTGAAATTCAGTTCCTGACGGACGCCAAAGAAGCCCGAGATTATGGAATTAAACCAATAAATAAAAGCAAGGATAATTGTGTGTTATTGGTGAGTAAATAACAGTGTGTTATTTTGAAAAGAATAACAAATTAGAAGGAAAAAAGATTTAAAAAATACGAGTCTCTGAGCCCCATTTATTTTCCTCACAGACGGCAACACTAAAGGTCTAACATAAAGACCTAAATGAATATTTGGGATGTTCTTGCCTTTAGATTCTCCCAATAAGTCCAAGTACAGAGGGTGACTTTGCTGTGAAAAAACACATTTCCACCAAAAAAACGTTAGCAACCATGAATGTGTAAACATCCATGAAGTAATCTTCGTCATAACTAGCAAACTAAACATCATGTACATGTGCTGCACAAATAATCAGAAATAAAAACTCATTACTCATCAACACGCATTTTAATGGCCAAATGAACCTTGAAATAGGCATTTTCCACCGAGAATAACACGAAGGTCGGGCCCCTCCACACGGCGGCGTGCGTTGCCGCTTCAACGCTTCTGCCCATTCACTTTGAATGGGGTGACGTCAAAAAGATCGTGGCGGTACTATATGACCAGTCCCTCTTTACCTACAGGGATACAAACCGGAGGAGCCAGGCATGGGGGGAGGTGGCAGAGACAGAGGGTGACACTGGTAGGTGTTCGCCTTTTTGGGGAGTTTATATCCAGTGAACTTCGTTTGAATGGACAGCTAGCAAGCATAGACAGTATATTTAGCCAGCATGGATGTAGCATGAATGCTATGCTTTGTATGTCCGGGGCGGGACATTCATGTGATTGGTTGTTGGTCGCGTTGCTCGCAAAAAATTCCCAAGCTTCAGACACGCCCACCGCCAAGCGGTAACGCACGCTGCTGTGTGGACGCTCCGTGACGGTCAAGGGGTCCGCTGTACGCAATATAGCGACGGGGAGGGGCCCTGGGAGTGAGAACGTGTTGCACACACACACACACACACACACACACACACACACACACACACACACACACACACTAATAGTAGTACTTGTTATAGTAGTCTGTGTCTACATATGGACATGTTTCTCTAAAGTCTTAAAGAGAGAGAGGGACTGTTTGGTGGAAAAACGTTCATTTCTACAACAGAAAATCTTCCTTTGAAAATATTGTTCTATCATTAAAGTCTTTTATTTTGAAACCCCAGGACTCAGGGAGGGGTTCATATCCACGCTGACAGACTGACGGTGACCTCGCCTGTCCTCATGTGGGTGAAGGTAGGACCAGTTAGAGACAATTTAACATTCATATAATGAGACCAGTTAAAGAATGACCTCACTGGTGCTGCGTTCTGATTGGCTGTCGTGTGTCTGTGTCATCAGGCTCTGGACATGCTATTGGACAAGATGAAGGAGGCGGGGTTTGATTTCTCGAGGGTTAAAGCGCTCTCAGGCAGCGGACAGGTGAACGAACTACACACAGAAATAATGTTTATATATT
>NW_022991757.1:52500-68865 GCF_902827175.1 Gymnodraco acuticeps | reverse complement strand
TACTCCACTACTTATTTTTCTGACCACTTTTGACTTTCTACTTCTTACATGTTGAACCCAAATACCTGTACTTTCTACTTCTTACATGTTGAACTCAAATACCTGTACTTTTCTACTTCTTTATAGTTGAACTCAAATACCTGTACTTTCTACTTCTTACATGTTGAACACAAATACCTGTACTTTCTACTTCTTACATGTTGAACTCAAATACCTGTACTTTCTACTTCTTACATGTTGAACTCAAATACCGGTACTTTCTACTTCTTACATGTTGAACCCAAAATACCTGTACTTTCTACTTCTCAACATGTTGAACTCAAATACCTGTACTTCTACTTCTTACATGTGAACCCAAATACCTGTACTTTCTACTTCTTACATGTTGAACACAAATACCTGTACTTTCTACTTCTTACATGTTGACACAAATACCTGCTTACTTTCTACTTCTTACATGTTGAACACAAATACCTCTACTTTCTACTTCTTACATGTTGAACACAAATACCATGTACTTTCTACTTCTTACATGTTGAACTCAAATACCTGTACTTTCTACTTCTTACATGTTGAACTCAAATACCTGTACTTTCTACTTCTTACATGTTGAACACAAATACCTGTACTTTCTACTTCTTACATGTTGAACTCAAATCACCTGTACTTTCTACTTCTTACATGTTGAACCCAAATACCTGTACTTTCTACTTCTTACATGTTGAACACAAATACCTGTACTTTCTACTTCTCACATGTTGAACTCAAATACCTGTACTTTCTACTTCTTACATGTTGAACACAAATACCTGTACTTTCTACTTCTTACATGTTGAACTCAAATACCTGTACTTTCTACTTCTTACATGTTGAACTCAAATACCTGTACTTCTCTACTTCTTACATGTTGAACCCAAATACCTGTACTTTCTACTTCTTACATGTTGAACACAAATACCTGTACTTTCTACTTCTTACATGTTGAACTCAAATACCTGTACTTTCTACTTCTTACATGTTGAACACAAATACCTGTACTTTCTACTTCTTACATGTTGAACACAAATACCTGTACTTTCTACTTCTCACATGTTGAACTCAAATACCTGTACTTTCTACTTCTTACATGTTGAACTCAAATACCTGTACTTTCTACTTCTTACATGTTGAACTCAAATACCTGTACTTTCTACTTCTTACATGTTGAACTCAAATACCTGTACTTTCTACTTCTTACATGTTGAACTCAAATACCTGTACTTTTCTACTTCTTACATGTTGAACCCAAATACCTGTACTTTCTACTTCTCACATGTTGAGGTCAGGTACTCTTTAAAGCAGCTGCTAGTTATGGGTACTTTTTACTGAAGTGCACTTCAAAGCCTCTTTGCTTTGACTTGAGTAAAGAAGTTTAGTCAGTACTTCTACTTTCACCAGAGTATTTTTAAACACGAGTATCTGTACTTCTACTTGAGTAAAGGATGTGTGTACTTGTGCCTTCTCTGATTATATGAATTGTGTGTGTGTGTGTGTGTGTGTGTGTGTGGGGGTGCGTGGTGTGTGATGTGCGCGCGTGCTGTGTGTTTGTGTGTGTAGGTGTCGGTGCTTCAGGCCCAGGTGGATCAGTCCAGACGGAGTGTGACGGAGTTGAAGCGTCCATGGCCCGCCGCGTGACCTCTGACCTCCAGACGCTCGAGTGCTGACCGACAGTCTTCAGGGTCGCATGCACGAGCTGGAACCGCAAGCAGAGGAGGTGTGTGTGTGTGTGTGTGGTGTGTGTGTGTGTGTGTGTGTGTGTGTGTGTGTGTGTGTGTGTTGTGTGTGTTGTGTGCGCGTGCGTGCGTTCTTTTCGGAAATTGTTGGCTATTTATGGTTGCTACGTTAAATGCATGACTTTTACTTTTATATTAAAAGTATTTTTTAAGATTAAATTAAAGATTTGTTCTGAAGCGTTTAAATTTTTGGTGTGGTATGTGGTATGTGTGTGTGTAGTGTGTGGTCGTGTGTGTGTGTGGTGTGTGTGTGTGTAGTGTGTGTGTGTGTAGTGTGTGTGTGTGTGTGTGTGTGGGGGTGTGTGAGGGCGTGGAGTGCGTGCGTGGAGTGCGTGCGTTAGTGAGTGAGCGACGCGAGCGCGTGCGGTGTTGTGTGGTGTGTGTGTGTGTGTGTGTGTGTGTGTGTGTGTGGTGTGTGTGTGGTGTGTGTGTGTGTGTGTGTGTGTGTGTGTGTGTGTGTGTGTGCAGGTTTGACAGTGAGCTGACTCAGGCTCTGGAGGCTGCAGATTCTGAGCGAGATCAGAAGGACAGAGCGTTTCTGGAGAACACGGCGTTAGCAGCGGAGATTTACACACTGCGACGCAACCTGCAGGTGTGTGTGTGTGTGTTGTGTGTGTGTGTTGTGTGTGTGTGTGTGTGTGTGTTTGCATAAAAACCTCCTGCAGTGCATTAGTGTTAATGACGTATTGACACAAACACAAAGAAAGGATGATGAAATTGTGCGCTTTAAGGTGAAATATCAACGGGCCTCAGTCATCACTTTAACCTGAGAGAGAGCACAAAATCTATGGAGGGAATTACAGACGCCACGTTTGATTCATGCGCCGCTGTCACACCGGGGAAACATACACATTACATCGTAGATTAACGAGAAACAGACGGAGAAAACATGAAGTCTGACTTAACCAAACCTGCAGCAAGAAGTCATCAAATGGAAGACATGCAGAGACGAGGAGAGCAAACACAATGATCTCACATTTAAGAAAGATGAAATCATTAACATACAGATAAAACAAAAAAGATCAGGTCAAGTTAACATAAAGTTAACAAGCAGGCAAAGAAAATTAGTAAAATATGTGAAATAAAAGAATAAAACATCATTTTGACTCGTTCTTCAATAAACTTTAAACTCAGGTTGGTTATAAATGTTAAAGAGGCGTTATAATGCTTTTTGGACTCCTTTGTTGTGATAGGCTAAGGGGCGGGACATCTCTAAGCGGTTGGCCAATCACAACAGAGTTAATAAAATAAATACCACTATAATGTCAAATAAGAACATTGGTAAATCTCCAAAATCTGTAAATACATTCCTCATGTTTTAACTCTTGTTTTTGAGTCTCTGAGCTCTCGGATGAACACAGTTGTTGCTTGAAGAGCATCAGCAGAATAAAATAAATACCACTTCACTATAATGTCAGATTAAAAAAAGAGTAAATCAATAACATAAAGAGGAACCAAACAAAACAAAAGCAAGTGCAGGGAGAGAAACATAACTTAATGTTTTTGCCCCAACATTATAGTGTTTTTTGAGTTATATTCCTCATGTTTTAACTTCATTTATCCTTGAGACGTTTAGTGTATTTGCTCAAACACATGATAGGCTAAGGGGGCGGGACTTCTCTAAGCGGTTGACCAATCACAATAGAGCTACAAAATAATGTCGTATAGGAAAAGAGGTAAATCATTGAAGGTCCCGTGTCATGGCCATTTCTACTGATCATAGTTCCATTGTTGAGGTCGACTAGAATAGATTCACATTGTTCAATGTTCCAAACTCTCATTGGTTTCTCACAGCATCTCTGTATAGTCTGTGTATTCACTCTCTGTCCTACACGGCTTGTTGGAGCTCCTGCCCCCCCCCCCTCGCTGTGAGCCCAGTGGCCGTCTGCGAGACACAGCGAAACCCAGCCTGAAACACACACACACCCGCAGCCTGGCTGGGAGTTTGTGTGCGTGCCCAGGCTGAGTTCTCGCCGACCCCACACCAGTGAGCCGGCTCGCTAAGTCCCGCCGAGTGTGCGTGTGTGAGGAAGTCCGCGGATTGGTCCAAACGTAACGGCTCCGCGGACGTAACGTAACGGCAAATGGACCAATCCGCGGAGCCGTTACGTTACGTCACTGTACCCGAAATACGTCACTATACCCAAGAAGTAAAAAATGGAAAAAGAGAAATCTCCAACGAGGCGTTCTGGGGCAGCATAGAGAGGTCTTCTCTGTGTTACGGCCCGTCCACACAGCGGCGTGCGTTGAAGCTTGCCGGCGGGCGTGTCTGAAACTCGACCAACAACCAATCACATGAATCTCCCGCCCCGGACACACAAGCAGCGGTTTGATTGGCTAGAGCTTGTACTGGCATATGATTTGATTGGCTGACGCTTCCACCGAGGCTTCAAAAGTTGAACATTGCTCAACTTTTGCAGCGAGCCACGCCAGCAAAGCTCCGCGTCGCTTCCCACAATGCAATTCGGCGAAAAGTGACATCACCCCATTCAAAGTGAATGGTGAAGCTTTCAACGCACGCCGCTGTGTGGACGGGCCGTAAGAGTTTTACTCGCTACAGGGTGTACTTTACCTGCACCGTTTACATGCAGAGAAACCTTCATCACACAAGGGGACGGGTAAGAACCGGAAAAGCATGACATGGGACCTTTAAGATAAAGAAGAACCAAACAAAACTAAAGCAACAACATTCAGCTCCATAATGCATACATAATGTTTTTTGTGTGATATATAAACCTTGCCCTCTGAGCCCTCGGATGAACTCAGTTGTTGTGTATCGTGTGTGTTCAGGAGAGCCAGGCTGAGGTTCTCCGGCTGCAGAAGCAGAAAGAGGAACTCTGCGCTCAGATCCGGGACCTCAGCCTCCCGGTGGATCTGGCCTCTGATTCGCTGCCCGACCTCAAGAAGCAACAGCGCCTCCTGGAGGCCGAAGTGAGCGAGAAGAGGGAGGAGATCTGCACGCTTTCTGCCAAGATACAGAAGCAGCAACAGGTACAAAGAACATTGAGGGGGATGCAACATTTACTCAAGTTCTGTACCGTTCAGTAAAAGGTTGATGATAAAAAATATATGATTCTGATAAGGGCTATTCTGCACAATGAGTACTTTTACTTTGACCTTGAGTACTTTAGATATATGTATATTTTAGTAATGCTTACTTCAACGACTTCTTCCCCTCTTCTCTCCCAGGTCCACATGCGCTTTGAGATGGAGATGGAGAGGATGAAGCAGATGCATCAGAAGGAGTTGGAGGATAAAGAGGAAGAGTTGGAGGACGTGCACAAGTCTTCTCAGAGAAGGGTACGTTAACACGGTACAAGTATTAACGGCACCGTTAGAAAGAAGTTACAAATTCAGACAAAAGGGCACAATTCAGAAACAAAGTAAAGATTACAAAAATAATACTGGATTCTGAAGAACATGACACATTTCGAAAAAAGTCATAATAAATTGTAATTCTGAAAAACTTGAAAAAAAGTCGTGATTCTGAAAAAAGACCGAGAACTGAAACAAAATGGAAATTCTGAAAAAGAATGGTTGCTGAAAAAGAGTACAAATAGAAATCTGAACTTTGAAAGAAAGTCAAAAATCTGGCAAATTCTGAAAAAAAGTCAGAATTCACAAATAAAATAATATATTGAAAAACTAAAAAAAACTAAAAACAAAACTTTATCTGTTTCTTGCAGAGAAACAACAATAGAAAGAAACAGAAAGTGGACCTTTGTGTTGAGATCATTTGGCAGAGTTATAATTCGTTTGGGAACTCAGTATTGAAACCTTGATAAATGCTTTTAAAATTGCCTCTTTTGTCGTTAAAATAGTACAAAATATTCTATTGAAAGCATCAATCCTTTTCTTCCTCTGAACTGAGCCCTTTTGTTTTGTGCAGACGGCTCTTTGTAAACGTCCTTCCTCGCCTGAAAGGAATCAGACTCTTTTCATTAAGTCTGTGTTTTTCTTTCATAATGTTACGCAACCACATAATAATAATATATTTAATTAATACAGCGCTTTTTAAGATACACAAAGAAGCTTTATGAAAATCACAAATTGCTCAGATGGAAGTTACATCACTTCTCTGCAGTTACAGCGACAAACACACACACCATACACACACACACACACACACACACAACAGCACACAGCACATCAACACATACACACACACAACACATACACACACATACACACTAAACGACAGCATCATACACACACATACACACAAACACTCACACACAATACAATACACAACACACACACACACAGCGACACACATATCACACACATACACACAAACACGGCACACACGATACACCATACACACACAACACACATACACACACATACACACACACACGTCAAGCACACACATACATAACAAACATCACACCACACAAACAAACCACACACAGAACACACACCAAACACAACACGACAAACACAACAACAACACACACTCACAAACACACATACACAAACACACATACCACACACACATGCTGGTGTTTACACACAAATTATGATGTTTTTATGTGTATCATTATGCAAGGGAACACTTCAAGGCCAATAAATGCCAATTCAGACCCTCCATCCATTTATTATATTGTGGTGTGTGGTGTGTGTGTGTGTGTGTGTTTGTGTGTGTGTGTGTGTGTGTGTGTGTGTGTGTGTGTGTGTGTGTGTGTGTGTGTGTGTGTGTGTGTGTGTGTGTGTGTGTGTGTGTGTGTGTGTGTGTGTGTGTGTGTGTGTGTGTGTGTGTGTGTGTGTGTGTGTGGTGTGTGTGTGTGTGTGTGTTGTGTGTGTATAGCTGAGGCAGTTGGAGATGCAGTTGGAGCAGGAGTACGAGGAGAAGCAGATGGTGATTCATGAGAAGCATGACTTGGAGGGACTCATAGCGACTCTGTGTGACCAGGTATCCCATCGTACATTGTATTTATTATTATAGTGAGTAATGTTTAGTGGATAAATGTAATTCTTACATTACAGGCAACATACAACAAGCATGTTCTGCAAAGAGGTGGCAGATCATTTAGTGTTGTCCTTGTTTTGAAAGGTTTACGGAGGAGGATTTCATTCAGAACATTTTTTGGGATGAATCTCCAAAAAACAAGACAGAGTTTAGGCTATTTTGCTTCCATAACATAGGTCCTTTCAGACTAGTTGAAATAAAACATACATAAGCTAAAGGCGGCTAATGTTGGGCTATAAAGGAGCTACAGCACGGTCACACGACTTCACGTCACCACCGCTAAGCTAAAGGCGGCTAATGTTGGGCTATAAAGGAACTACAGCACGGTCACATGACTTCACTTCATCACCGCTAAGCTAAAGGAGCCTAATGTTGGGCTATCAAGGAACTACAGCACGGTCACATGACTTCACGTCACCACCGCTAAGCTAAAGGTGCCTAATGTTGGGCTATAAAGGAACTACAGCATGGTCACATGACTTCACGTCACCACCGCTAAGCTAAAGGTGCCTAATGTTGGGCTATAAAGGAACTACAGCATGGTCACATGACTTCACGTCACCACCGCTAAGCTAAAGGAGCCTAATGTTGGGCTATCAAGGAACTACAGCACGGTCACATGACTTCACGTCACCACCGCTAAGCTAAAGGTGCCTAATGTTGGGCTATAAAGGAACTACAGCATGGTCACATGACTTCACGTCACCACCGCTAAGCTAAAGGAGGCTAATGTTGGGCTATAAAGAAACTACAGCACGGTCACATGACTTCACGTCACCACCGCTAAGCTAAAGGTGGTGCCTAATGTTGGGCTATAAAGGAACTACAGCATGGTCACATGACTTCACGTCACCACCGCTAAGCTAAAGGCAGCTAATGTTGGGCTATAAAGGTTCTACAGCATGGTCACATGACTTCACGTCACCACCGCTAAGCTAAATGCAGCTAATGTTGGGCTATAAAGGTTCTACAGCACGGTCACATGACTTCACGTCACCACAGCTAAGCTAAATGCAGCTAACGTTGGGCTATAAAGGAACTACAGCATGGTCACATGACTTCACGTCACCACCGCTAAGCTAAAGGTGCCTAATGTTGGGCTATAAAGGAACTACAGCACGGTCACATGACTTCACATCACCACCGCTAAGCTAAAGGCAGCTAATGTTGGGCTATAAAGGTTCTACAGCACGGTCACATGACTTCACGTCACCACAGCTAAGCTAAATGCAGCTAACGTTGGGCTTGATGACATTTAGTCGTCGCATTAAGACACTGCTGTTTTTAAATCCACCAGTTGGGTATTTACTGATGTATTTTATGTCGGAGAACGAAACATTAAAAACAACAGACCTTATTTCAGGATAATAACCTGGGTTTTAGGACTCATTCCTGCACATCTTTCCCTGCAGGTGGGGCACAGGGACTTCGATGTGGAGAAGAAGTTGAGGCGGGATCTGAAGAGGACCCACGCTCTGCTGGCCGACGCTCAGCTGCTCCTCTCCACCGTGGATAACCCGGGTCAGAACTTCTCCAACGGCAGCAGAGAGAACATAGAGAGGCTGCACTGCCAGGTAACCTCACCTGAACACTCACCTGAACACTCACCTGAACACTCACCTGAACAAAACTAATTCTGAAAAAAGTAAAACAAATACAATTCCTGAAAAATGAAAACACATTTTGAAGAAAAGTCAACAATCTGAAAATAATCGGGATTCTAATGAACATGAAAACATTCTGAAACAAGTCATAATGAAAAATGTAATTCTGAAAAAGAAGTCGGGTTCTTGAAAAAGTCTGAGTACAAAAAATGAAATGCTGAAAAATGTCAAAATCAAAACTAAATAATGTCAAAATTCTGAAAAATTATTATTAAAAATTTATAATTTATTTTGCAAAAATTCGAAAAATATATCAAAATTCAAACACTCACCTGAACACTCACCTGAACACTCATCTGAACACTCACCTGATCACTCATCTGAACACTCACCTGATCACTCATCTGAACACTCACCTGAACACTCACCTGAGCACTCACCTGAGCACTCACCTGAGCACTCACCTGAGCACTCACCTGAGCACTCACCTGAACACTCAACTGTACACTCACCTGTACACTCACCAGTACACTCACCAGTACACTCATCTGAACACTCACCTGAACACTCACCATTACACTCACCATAACACTCACCTGAACACTCACCTGAACACTCACCAGTACACTCACCTGAGCACTCACCTGAGCACTCACCTGAACACTCACCTGAACACTCACCTGAACACTCACCTGAACACTCACCTGATCACTCACCTGAACACTCACCTGAACACTCACCAGTACACTCACCTGAACACTCACCTGAACACTCACCTGAACACTCACCATTACACTCACCTGAACACTCACCATTACACTCACCTGAACACTCACCAGTACACTCACCTGAGCACTCACCTGAACACTCACCTGAACACTCACCTGAACACTCACCATTACACTCACCTGAACACTCACCAGTACACTCACCATTACACTCACCTGAACACTCACCATTACACTCACCTGAACACTCACCAGTACACTCACCTGAGCACTCACCTGTGCACTCACCTGAACACTCACCTGAACACTCACCAGTACACTCACCTGAGCACTCACCTGTGTACTCACCTGAGCACTCACCTGTGTACTCACCTGAACACTCACCTGTACACTCACCTGAACACTCACCAGTACACTCACCAGTACACTCACCAGTACACTCACCTGAACACTCACCAGTACACTCACCTGAACACTCACCTGAACACTCACCAGTACACTCACCTGTAAACTCATTTGTACCCTCACCTGAACACTCACCTGAACACTCACCAGTACACTCACCTGAGCACTCACCTGAGCACTCACCTGAACACTCACCTGAACACTCACCATTACACTCACCTGAACACTCACCAGTACACTCACCATTACACTCACCTGAACACTCACCATTACACTCACCTGAACACTCACCAGTACACTCACCTGAGCACTCACCTGTGCACTCACCTGAACACTCACCAGTACACTCACCTGAGCACTCACCTGTGTACTCACCTAAACACTCACCAGTACACTCACCTGAACACTCACCAGTACACTCACCTGAACACTCACCTGAACACTCATCTGTGCACTCACCTGAACACTCACCAGTACACTCACCTGTACACTCACCAGTACACTCACCTGTGCACTCACCTGTACACTCATCTGAACACTCACCAGTACACTCACCTGAACACTCACCTGCACACTCACCTGCACACTCAACACTCACACTGAATAATCCCCTAAACACTCACCTGAAGACTGAACACTCACCTGAACACTCACCTGAACACTCACCTGAACACTCACCTAAACACTCACCTGAAGACTGAACACTCACCTGAACACTCACCTGAACACTCACCTAAACACTCACCTGAACACTCACCCAAACACTCACCTGAAGACTCACCTGAACACTCACCTGAACACTCACCTGAAGACTCACCTGAAGACTGAACACTCACCCAAACACTCACCTGAAGACTGAACACTCACCTGAACACTCACCTGAACACTTACCTGAACACTCACATGTACACTCACCTGAACACTCATTGTATCTATTATTATTATGATTGTTCAGCTGGAGGCGAGCGAGGCGGTGCGTCTGGAGGCAGAAAGTCTGCAGACGACTTTATCTCAGGAGCTGGAGAACTGTCAGATCGAGCTGGAGAACATTTGCAAACAGAAGAGCATGGTGAGCACTTCCTGTCTGTCTTCTTCTGCTGTTCCCTGTAGTGTTTACTTCCTGTCTGTCTTCTGCTGTTCCCTGTAGTGTTTACTTCCTGTCTTCTTCTGCTGTTCCCTTTAGTGTTTACTTCCTGTCTCTCTTCTTCTGCTGTTCTCTTTAGTGTTTACTTCCTGTCTGTCTTCTTCTGCTGTTCCCTTAAGTGTTTACTTCCTGTCTGTCTTCTTCTGCTGTTCCCTTAAGTGTTTACTTCCTGTCTGTCTTCTTCTGCTGTTCCCTGTAGTGTTTACTTCCTGTCTTCTTCTGCTGTTCCCTTTAGTGTTTACTTCCGGTATGTCTTCTTCTGCTGTTCCCTTTAGTGTTTACTTCCTGTCTGCTTCTTCTGCTGTTCCCTTTAGTGTTTACTTCCTGTATTCTTCTGCTGTTCCGTTTAGTGTTTACTTCCTGTCTTCTTCTGCTGTTCCCTTTAGTGTTTACTTCCTGTCTGTCTTCTTCTTCTGCTGTTCCCTTAAGTGTTTACTTCCTGTCTGTCTTCTTCTGCTGTTCCCTTTAGCGTTTACTTCCTGTCTTCATTACATTGCATTTAGCTGACGCTTTTATCCAAAGCGACTTACAATAAGTACATTCGACCAGGAAGACACAACCTTGAAGAAAACAGAATCATAAAGTACATCAGGTTTCATAGAGCCAAACATTTCAAGTGCTACTCAACTGGCTTTAGATAATCCAGTCCTTTATTAGTATAAAAGTGCTTCGTTAATAGTTCTAACGCTCGAAGTGGAGTCGAAAGAGATGAGTTTTCAGTTTGCGCCGGAAGATGTGCAAGCTCTCTGCCGTCCTGATGTCAATGGGGAGCTCATTCCACCATCTTCTTCTGCTGTTCCCTTAAGTGTTTACTTCCTGCCTTCTTCTGCTGTTCCCTTTAGTGTTTACTTCTTGTCTGTCTTCTTCTGCTGTTCCCTTTAGTGTTTACTTCCTGTCTGTCTTCTTCTGCTGTTCCCTTTAGTGTTTACTTCCTGTCGTCTTCTGCTGTTCCCTTAAGTGTTTACTTCCTGTCTTCTTCGGCTGTTCCCTTTAGTGTTTACTTCCTGTCTTCTTCTTCTGCTGTTCCCTTTAGTGTTTACTTCCTGTCTGTCTTCTTTTTCTGCTGTTCCCTTAAGTGTTTACTTCCTGTCTGTCTTCTTCTGCTATTCCCTTTAGTGTTTACTTCCTGTCTTCTTCTGTTGTTCCCTTAAGTGTTTACTTCCTGTCTTCTTCTGCTGTTCCCTTTAGTGTTCACTTCTGGTCTGTCTTCGACTGCTGTTCCCTTTAGTGTTTACTTCCTGTCTGTCTTCTTCTGCTGTTCCCTTTAGTGTTTACTTCCTGTCTGTCTTCTTCTGCTGTTCCCTTTAGTGTTTACTTCCTGTCTGTCTTCTTCTGCTGTTCCCTTTAGTGTTTACTTCCGGTATGTCTTCTTCTGCTGTTCCCTTTAGTGTTTACTTCCTGTCTGTCTTCTTCTTCTGCTGTTCCCTTTAGTGTTTACTTCCTGTCTGTCTTATTCTTCTGCTGTTCCCTTTAGTGTTTACTTCCTGTCTTCTCCTGTTGTTCCGTTTAGTGTTTACTTCCTGTCTTCTTCTGCTGTTCCGTTTAGTGTTTACTTCCTGTCTTCTTCTGCTGTTCCCTTTAGTGTTTACTTCCTGTCTGTCTTCTTCTTCTGCTGTTCCCTTAAGTGTTTACTTCCTGTCTGTCTTCTTCTGCTGTTCCCTTTAGCGTTTACTTCCTGTCTTCTTCTGCTATTCCCTTAAGTGTTTACTTCCTGTCTGTCTTCTTCTGCTGTTCCCTTTAGCGTTTACTTCCTGTCTTCTTCTGCTGTTCCCTTTAGTGTTTACTTCCTGTCTTCTTCTGCTGTTCCCTTTAGTGTTTACTTCCGGTCTGTCTTCTTCTGCTGTTGCCTTTAGTGTTTACTTCCTGTATGTCTTCTTCTACTGTTCCCTTTAGTGGTAGCCATCATCTCCACAAATATAATATGAATATTCCAAAGGTTTTCCAATGGATGAAAACTAGAAATGTAATAAGTGTTGATAATGACCTCTCCTCCTCCTCCTCCTCCTCCTCCCTCCTCCCTCCTCCTCCTCCTCCTCCTCCTCCTCCTCCTCCTCCTCCTCCTCCTCCTCCTCCTCCTCCTCCTCCTCCTCCTCCTCCTCCTCCTCCTCCTCCTCCTCCTCCTCCTCCTCCTCCTCCTCTTCTCCCTGTTTCCAGGTGGATGAACAGTTGTCTATACTCCAGCACGAGAAGGTGGACTTGCTGAAGAGACTGGAGGAAGACCAGGAGGATCTGAACGAGTTGATGAAGAAGCACAAAGCTATGATCGCTCAGGTACCGCTCACTTCCTGTCTCTCTTTGCTTTACATCAGTCACTTCCTGTCTCTCTTTGCTTTACATCAGTCACTTCCTGTCTCTCTTTGCTTTACATCAGTCACTTCCTGTCTCTCTTTGCTTTACATCAGCCACTTCCTGTCTCTCTTTTCTACACATCAGTCACTTCCTGTCTCTCTTTGCTTTACTTCAGTCACTTCCTGTCTCTTTTTGCTTTACATCAGTCACTTCCTGTCTCTCTTTTCGTTACATCAGTCACTTCCTGTCTCTCTTTGCTTTACATCAGTCACTTCCTGTTGTAATCCTGATCTTTAATCTGAGCTCCACTCTGCTTCAGTCCTCCAGCGATATCTCTCAGATCAGAGAGCTGCAGGCGGAGCTGGAGGAGGTGAAGAAGGAGAGATACGTCCTGCAGGAGGAGGTGAGCAGCATGGAGGATAAGAGCTTTATGTGCAGAGATGGAAGAAGTACACACCTCCTTTCCTCAAGTAGAAGTACAGATACTCGTGTTTAAAAATACTCTGGTGAAAAGTAGAAGTACTGACTAAACTTCTTTATCAAGTGAAAGTCAAGAGGCTTTTAAATGTACTTCAGTAAAAAGTACCCATAGCTAGCAGCTGTTTTAAAGAGTACCTGACCTCCCTTTATATTAATAGAACAATAATGTCATTGTTAGCTAATGAATGTTTCCATGCTGAACAACGGCAACATGACAACGTTTCCATTGGTCCCTCTTCTTTAGAGAAGACCAGGAAATGATGGATACACGGATCGTGTTCAAATCAATAGGCACGCAATGACTCTAAAGAATAATGATCACGCATCAAACACACATTCAGACTAAAGGAACCAGCTGTTTGGAAAATGAGAGAAGTAGAAAGTACAAGTATTTGAGTTCAACATGTAAGAAGTAGAAAGTACAGGTATTTGAGTTCAACATGTAAGAAGTAGAAAGTACAGGTATTTGAGTTCAACATGTGAGAAGTAGAAAGTACAGGTATTTGAGTTCAACATGTAAGAAGTAGAAAGTACAGGTATTTGAGTTCAACATGTAAGAAGTAGAAAGTACAGGTATTTGAGTTCAACATGTGAGAAGTAGAAAGTACAGGTATTTGAGTTCAACATGTGAGAAGTAGAAAGTACAGGTATTTGTGTTCAACATGTAAGAAGTAGAAAGTACAGGTATTTGAGTTCAACATGTAAGAAGTAGAAAGTACAGGTATTTGAGTTCAACATGTAAGAAGTAGAAAGTACAGGTATTTGAGTTCAACATGTGAGAAGTAGAAAGTTCAGGTATTTGGGTTCAACATGTAAGAAGTAGAAAGTACAGGTATTTGAGTTCAACATGTAAGAAGTAGAAAGTACAGGTATTTGAGTTCAACATGTAAGAAGTAGAAAGTACAGGTATTTGAGTTCAAGATGTAAGAAGTAGAAAGTACAGGTATTTGAGTTCAACATGTAAGAAGTAGAAAGTACAGGTATTTGAGTTCAACATGTAAGAAGTAGAAAGTACAGGTATTTGAGTTCAACATGTAAGAAGTAGAAAGTACAGGTATTTGGGTTCAACATGTAAGAAGTAGAAAGTACAGGTATTTGAGTTCAACATGTAAGAAGTAGAAAGTACAGGTATTTGTGTTCAACATGTGAGAAGTAGAAAGTACAGGTATTTGAGTTCAACATGTGAGAAGTAGAAAGTACAGGTATTTGAGTTCAACATGTGAGAAGTAGAAAGTACAGGTATTTGAGTTCAACATGTGAGAAGTAGAAAGTACAGGTATTTGAGTTCAACATGTGAGAAGTAGAAAGTACAGGTATTTGAGTTCAACATGTAAGAAGTAGAAAGTACAGGTATTTGAGTTCAACATGTAAGAAGTAGAAAGTACAGGTATTTGAGTTCAAGATGTAAGAAGTAGAAAGTACAGGTATTTGAGTTCAACATGTAAGAAGTAGAAAGTACATGTATTTGAGTTCAACATGTAAGAAGTAGAAAGTACAGGTATTTGAGTTCAACATGTAAGAAGTAGAAAGTACAGGTATTTGGGTTCAACATGTGAGAAGTAGAAAGTACAGGTATTTGAGTTCAACATGTAAGAAGTAGAAAGTACAGGTATTTGTGTTCAAGATGTAAGAAGTAGAAAGTACAGGTATTTGAGTTCAACATGTAAGAAGTAGAAAGTACAGGTATTTGAGTTCAAGATGTAAGAAGTAGAAAGTACAGGTATTTGAGTTCAACATGTAAGAAGTAGAAAGTACAGGTATTTGTGTTCAACATGTAAGAAGTAGAAAGTACAGGTATTTGAGTTCAACATGTAAGAAGTAGAAAGTACAGGTATTTGAGTTCAACATGTAAGAAGTAGAAAGTCCAGGTATTTGAGTTCAACATGTAAGAAGTAGAAAGTACAGGTATTTGAGTTCAACATGTGAGAAGTAGAAAGTCCAGGTATTTGAGTTCAACATGTAAGAAGTAGAAAGTCCAGGTATTTGAGTTCAACATGTAAGAAGTAGAAAGTTCAGGTATTTGAGTTCAACATGTGAGAAGTAGAAAGTTCAGGTATTTGAGTTCAACATGTAAGAAGTAGAAAGTACAGGTATTTGTGTTCAAGATGTAAGAAGTAGAAAGTACAGGTATTTGAGTTCAACATGTAAGAAGTAGAAAGTACAGGTATTTGAGTTCAACATGTAAGAAGTAGAAAGTACAGGTATTTGGGTTCAACATGTAAGAACTAGAAAGTACAGGTATTTGGGTTCAACATGTAAGAAGTAGAAAGTACAGGTATTTGAGTTCAACATGTGAGAAGTAGAAAGTACAGGTATTTGAGTTCAACATGTAAGAAGTAGAAAGTTCAGGTATTTGAGTTCAACATGTAAGAAGTAGAAAGTTCAGGTATTTGAGTTCAACATGTGAGAAGTAGAAAGTACAGGTATTTGTGTTCAACATGTGAGAAGTAGAAAGTACAGGTATTTGAGTTCAACATGTAAGAAGTAGAAAGTACAGGTATTTGAGTTCAAGATGTAAGAAGTAGAAAGTACAGGTATTTGAGTTCAACATGTAAGAAGTAGAAAGTACAGGTATTTGTGTTCAACATGTGAGAAGTAGAAAGTACAGGTATTTGAGTTCAACATGTGAGAAGTAGAAAGTACAGGTATTTGAGTTCAACATGTGAGAAGTAGAAAGTACAGGTATTTGAGTTCAACATGTAAGAAGTAGAAAGTACAGGTATTTGAGTTCAACATGTAAGAAGTAGAAAGTACAGGTATTTGAGTTCAAGATGTAAGAAGTAGAAAGTACAGGTATTTGAGTTCAACATGTAAGAAGTAGAAAGTACATGTATTTGAGTTCAACATGTAAGAAGTAGAAAGTACAGGTATTTGAGTTCAACATGTAAGAAGTAGAAAGTACAGGTCTTTGGGTTCAACATGTGAGAAGTAGAAAGTACAGGTATTTGAGTTCAACATGTAAGAAGTAGAAAGT
>NW_022991757.1:30000-50000 GCF_902827175.1 Gymnodraco acuticeps | reverse complement strand
GAGATGGATACATACCATATGTTGTTTGTCATGCTTTGCTTTCTGTTATTTTGTTCATGTATGTCCGTAAGACGTTACTTTTGTCGGGACCCCTTGAAAAGGAGATGGTGGATCTCAAGGGGTTTGTCCTAATGAATACATGTCTAAGGAGTAGATTTGACTCTAAAGCTGTGTTTTTAATTGAACTGTTCAGGTGCTGGTGTTGCGTTTGAGGGACAGCGTGGTGCGTTTAGGGGAAGAACTGGAGCAGAGCGCCGAGGCCGAGGCGAGGGAACGAGAAAACGCCAAATACTACCAGCAGCGTTTGCAGGACATGAGGGTGGAGGCGGAGGATCTGGTCCAGAGAGAGCAGGGCAGCAGCCGCAGGCGCATGGAGCTGGTACACACACACACAACGTTACACTACATCACACACACACTACACAACACACACACACACTACATCACACAAACACTACACAACACACACACACTACATCACACAAACACTACACAACACACACCTGAAACCTTCACACTCATCATGGGGAAAACAGGCTGCAACATGCATGATTAACCTGTTCAACCCGGAGGCCCCCGCCCCCTTGTTTTCACAAAACTGTGTCTCAGGGCTTCTTAACATTTAAAAACCTATTAATGTGTCATACCCACTTAACGGGAAGAAACTCAGCTAACTGACGATATCAACCATTTTTACTGAAACAAAACACAAGTCTCACAAGAAGCGTCTAAATGAGCC
Source organism: Gymnodraco acuticeps (assembly GCF_902827175.1). Taxonomy (NCBI): domain Eukaryota; kingdom Metazoa; phylum Chordata; class Actinopteri; order Perciformes; family Bathydraconidae; genus Gymnodraco; species Gymnodraco acuticeps. The sequence continues at coordinate 49,261 of NW_022991757.1, read as the reverse complement.
CTGAGCGAAACAATGCTAACACACTTTGTATACCTAGAGCACAGAACTCTAGGTATAAATACCCTTATTACATATCGGATCTGCACAGACAAGATATCGATTAGCAAAATGAGATTACACAGATTATAGGGGTATTAGTATCATCACTGAGCGATCAGAACTTGCGACAGGGGAAGCAAAACCAGACATCACAACACGGAGCTTTACGGAGCAAACACGGGACATTGTCTTACCTTAGCTGGCTGTTGTTCTGATCAAAAGTCGTGTTCAATGGCATGAAAACGATAAAAACGCTGCTGAAGGTTAATCCATAGGTTAATCCATAGGTTAATCCATAGGTTAATCCATAGGTTAATCCATAGGTTAATCCACAGGTTAATCCATAGGTTAATCCATAGGTTAATCCATAGGTTAATCCATAGGTTAATCCATAGGTTAATCCACAGGTTAATCCACAGGTTAATCCACAGGTTAATCCACAGGTTAATCCATAGGTTAATCCACAGGTTAATCCACAGGTTAATCCACAGGTTAATCCATAGGTTAATCCACAGGTTAATCCACAGGTTAATCCATAGGTTAATCCACAGGTTAATCCACAGGTTAATCCATAGGTTAATCCACAGGTTAACCCACAGGTTAATCCACAGGTTAATCCACAGGTTTATCCACAGGTTAATCCACTGGTTAATCCACAGGTTAATCCACAGGTTAATCCATAGGTTAATCCATAGGTTAATCCACAGGTTAATCCACAGGTTAATCCACAGGTTAATCCATAGGTTAATCCACAGGTTAATCCACAGGTTAATCCACTGGTTAATCCACAGGTTAATCCACAGGTTAATCCATAGGTTAATCCACAGGTTAATCCACAGGTTAATCCACTGGTTAATCCACAGGTTAATCCACAGGTTAATCCACAGGTTAATCCACAGGTTAATCCACAGGTTAATCCATAGGTTAATCCATAGGTTAATCCACAGGTTAATCCACAGGTTAATCCACAGGTTAATCCCACAGGTTAATCCACAGGTTAATCCACAGGTTAATCCACAGGTTTATCCACAGGTTAATCCACTGGTTAATCCACAGGTTAATCCACAGGTTAATCCACAGGTTAATCCACAGGTTAATCCATAGGTTAATCCATAGGTTAATCCACAGGTTAATCCACAGGTTAATCCACAGGTTAATCCACAGGTTAATCCACAGGTTAATCCACTGGTTAATCCACAGGTTAATCCATAGGTTAATCCACAGGTTAATCCACAGGTTAATCCACAGGTTAATCCACAGGTTAAATTCATTCCATAGGTAATCCATAGGTTAATCCACCGGTTAATCCATAGGTTAATCCACAGGTTAATCCACAGGTTAATCCACAGGTTAATCCACAGGTTAATCCACAGGTTTAATCCCACAGGTTAATCCACAGGTTAATCCACAGGTTAATCCATAGGTTAATCCACAGGTTAATCCATAGGTTAATCCACAGGTTAATCCATAGGTTAATCCACAGGTTAATCCACAGGTTAATCCACAGGTTAATCCACAGGTTAATCCACAGGTTAACCCACAGGTTAATCCACAGGTTAATCCATAGGTTAATCCACAGGTTAATCCATAGGTTAATCCACAGGTTAATCCACAGGTTAATCCATAGGTTAATCCACAGGTTAATCCACAGGTTAATCCACAGGTTAATCCATAGGTTAATCCACTGGTTAATCCATAGGTTAATCCATAGGTTAATCCACAGGTTAATCCACAGTTTAATCCACTGGTTAATCCACAGGTTAATCCATAGGTTAATCCACAGGTTAATCCACAGGTTAATCCACAGGTTAATCCATAGGTTAATCCACAGGTTAATCCATAGGTTAATCCACAGGTTAATCCATAGGTTAATCCACAGGTTAATCCACAGGTTAATCCCAGGTTTAATCCACAGGTTAATCCACAGGTTAACCCACAGGTTAATCCACAGGTTAATCCATAGGTTTAATCCACAGGTTTAATCCACAGGTTAATCCACAGGTTAATCCACAGGTTAATCCACAGGTTAATCCACTGGTTAATCCACAGGTTAATCCACAGGTTAATCCACAGGTTAATCCACAGGTTAATCCACAGGTTAATCCACAGGTTAATCCACAGGTTAATCCACTGGTTAATCCACAGGTTAATCCACAGGTTAATCCACAGGTTAATCCACAGGTTAATCCACAGGTTAATCCACAGGTTAATCCACAGGTTAATCCACAGGTTAATCCACAGGTTAATCCACAGGTTAATCCACAGGTTAATCCACAGGTTAATCCCACAGTTAATCCACTGGTTAATCCACAGGTTAATCACTACAGGTGGGTTAATCCACAGGTTAATCCACAGGTTTAATCCATAGGTTAATCCACAAGGTTTAATCCACAGGTTAATCCCACAGGTTAATCCACAGGTGGTTAACCCACCAGGGTTAATCCACAGGTTAATCCACTGGTTAATCCACAGGTTAATCCACTGGTTAATCCACAGGTTAATCCATAGGTTAATCCACAGGTTAATCCACAGGTTAATCCACAGGTTAATCCATAGGTTAATCCACAGGTTAATCCACTGGTTAATCCACAGGTTAATCCACTGGTTAATCCACAGGTTAATCCATAGGTTAATCCACAGGTTAATCCACAGGTTAATCCACTGGTTAATCCACAGGTTAATCCATAGGTTAATCCACAGGTTAATCCACAGGTTAATCCATAGGTTAATCCACAGGTTAATCCATAGGTTAATCCATAGGTTAATCCACAGGTTAATCCACAGGTTAATCCACAGGTTAATCCACAGGTTAATCCACAGGTTAATCCACAGGTTAATCCACAGGTTAATCCACAGGTTAATCCATAGGTTAATCCATAGGTTAATCCACAGGTTAATCCACAGGTTAATCCACAGGTTAATCCACAGGTTAATCCACAGGTTAATCCACAGGTTAATCCACAGGTTAATCCACTGGTTAATCCACAGGTTAATCCACAGGTTAATCCACAGGTTAATCCACAGGTTAATCCACAGGTTAATCCACTGGTTAATCCACAGGTTAATCCAATGTGTCTGAAATGATTACTGATAATCCATCTTCATATTTATGTCAATAACGGAGATTTCATATTAGCTGCTACGAGAGTGACAGCTTCCGGTTTTGGGCATTCTGGCTACGCATCACTCATTGACCAATGGGTAATGTTTAGATGGATTTTAGGAACCTCCCCTCGATTCTATTGGCTCTAACGGTTAGAAAGAGATGTCAATCATCAAAATCGACCGGTGGGGGCCAGAGATATGGAAAATGCACCCAAATGACCCCAGAGGTGTTTTTTTTTCTTTCGAAATCTCTCTAAAAAGGTCAAAGGTCACTTGTTTTGCATCAATCTTGATACAGGGTACTTATTATATGTTATAGTTTGGATTCCTAAAGCTTTTAGTCTACCTTACCATCATTCAAGGGTGGTTTTCACTATAAATCATGGTTTCTTTTGGACGGACACAATAATTTACATTTATTTACTGTGTTCAATCTGAATTTACTTTAAAATAAAAACATCTATATTGATTCTGACTCCTCTACATCCAACTCACAGGTGTAACCTTGCTTTGAGAAAAAGGATTATCACTGTAACCTTTTTAGAAGAGAAGGTATGGTCATTTGTTCTGGGAATGGCACTTTGGAGCCTGAGACCTGAAAAACAGGCTTAACAGGTTAACTAAATGATTAACTCAAACACTTTAGAAATCTGGATCCCTCTTGCTGGAGGGAAAGACAAGATACTGTCATTTAAACAACTTTTAGTTTAAGTTGAATAAATGCGTGAATAGCATCAGAAAAATACCTTTGCAGAGAACATGAGGAGAAGATTGAAACCACTATGTATGAATGCAAATATAGAAGTGTGGTTAGCTTAGCTTAGCTTAGCACAAACACTGGAAACAGATGGAACAGTTAGCATGGTCTTTGCACAGAGATAGAGATCATTGTTGGGAGATTTCTGCAGACATCACCTCGTCCTCCTGATAAATATAAACCCTGCAGGCAGTGCTGCATCACATCAGGCTGTGAGACGGTTTACATATCAACGTGTGTGTGTGTGTGTGTGCATTAAAGAGCACACACACACTTCCTCCAGGCTGTGAGCGAACAACAGCTGCTGCGTTATCTGCAACATTACCAAACATCACTTCCACTCCTGCACATGTTTGATCAGAGACACAGGCCGTCTGCACACGTTACACACTGTAATACCTTCAAAACGTCTTCTCTGAGACGCCGAGCTGTTTGAGAAGCTTATTGCAGAAATCACGTTTAAGTTCAACAGGATTTGGTCAGAAAATAGACTGTAAAGATCCACTCTGTAAATGAGCTGATGAGCGCCTAGATTCAAACATACATATGTACCTTTAATAAATGTGATATGATCTTCTTTCAATGCTAACTTTGGTATCACTAAGGTCAGTTATGGGTCATGAATGTCGCGTTTATGTTTAATTAATAGACAATCAGTACATTCAATGAAATATATGTGAACTCTAAGAAGGCACAGCTTTAACTGTATCATTTGAGCCTCATATTGATGCTTCTTTTGTATTATTTGGAGATATTTTAGGTCTTATTTCTATCGTTAATAAAAAGAATAATATTAATTTAAAAAGAAAGGACTCCATTATATCCAAAAAGTACAAAATAGAAAGAAGCATTCTGCTGGTTACCCTCAGAGTTTCCTCCTCAGAGCAGATTTACCCGTGACCTCTGAGCAAACGAGAAGGAGCCTCAACAATTATTCAGTTATTAGCACAAAGAAACACACACACACACACACACACACACACACACACAGCCTGCTGCATGAATAGACATATTCATACACACACACATGTTCACACACTCCTCCTCCGCCCACCTCTTAACGTCATATCTCGCTCATCCTGCTTTCTCTCTCTGACTGTGATTAATCGTCATTGTCTCTTCAAGGTTATGGACACACACACACACACACACACACACACACACACACAAACACACACATTCATAATTGGTTATGTGTCTCTATGACAACCGCTGCACCCACACCCGTCTCCTCAAAGCCAACAAGCCAATAACTTTGAAAGGCTAGATGCCGTTGGCTATGTGTGTGTGTGTGTGTGTGTGTGTGTGTGTGTGTGTGTGTGTGTGTGTGTGTGTGTGTGTGTGTGTGTGTGTGTGTGTGTGTGTGTGTGTGTGTGGTGTGTGTGTGTGTGTGTGTGTGTGTGTGTGTGTGTGTGTGTGTGTGTGGTGTGTGTGTGTGTGTGTGTGTGTGTGTGTGTGTGTGTGTGTGTGGTGGTGTGTTGTGTGTGTGTGTGTTGTGTGTGTGTGGAGTAGTGTGTGTGTGTTGTGTGGTGTGTGTGTGAGGACATGCCATTGGACTCGTGTTTTGACTGATGAGGTTATATAGGGTGGAGGACGGTAATTTGCTGGCAGATGTGGGCCGCGTGGTCTTTACAGGTTTTCGGGGAATGAACACCCATCTGGCCTCATGGAGGTGAGCGGTACAACAACATACCTTTTAAAGGAACACGAGTGTAGGTACAGTTTGTAAACACACACATAAAATGTTACAACAGGGATTAAAGAGGACATGTTCCTCTCCTGCGGAGTTTCAGGTGTATAATCAAAAAGTATGTAGTGTCTCTACTTAAAGAGTCCTCCCTGCTGAGTTCAGTGTATATCAGTATTATTTGTCTCTACTTTAAAGGAGTCCTCTCCATGCTGATGTTCAGGTGTATATCAGTATGTAGTGTGCTCTACTTAATAAAGGAGTCCTGCTCGTGCTGAGTGTTCAGGTGTATATCAGTATGTAGTGTCTCTACTTTAAAGAGTCCTCTCCTGCTGATGTTCAGGTGTATATCAGTATGTAGTGTCTCTACTTTAAAGAGTCCTCTCTCCTGCTGATGTTCAGGTGTATATCAGTATAGTAGTGTCTCTACTTTAAAGAGTCCTCTCCTGCTGATGTTCAGGTGTATATCAGTATGTAGTGTCTCTACTTTAAAGAGTCCTCTCCTGCTGATGTTCAGGTGTATAATCAGTATGTAGTGTCTCTACTTTAAAGAGTCCTCTCCTGCTGATGTTCAGGTGTATATCAGTAATGTAGTGTCTCTACTTTAAAAGAGTCCCTCTCCTGCTGATGTTCAGGTGTATATCAGTATGTAGTGTCTCTACTTTAAAGAGTCCTCTCCTGCTGATGTTCAGGTGTATATCAGTATATAGTGTCTCTACTTTAAAGAGTCCTCTCCTGCTGCTGTTCAGGTGTATATCAGTATGGTAGTGTCTCTACTTTAAAGAGTCCTCTCCTGCTGATGTTCAGGTGTATATCAGTATGTAGTGTCTCTACTTTAAAGAGTCCTCTCCTGCTGATGTTCAGGTGTATATCAGTATGTAGTGTCTCTACTTTAAAGAGTCCTCTCCTGCTGATGTTCAGGTGTATATCAGTATGTAGTGTCTCTACTTTAAAGAGTCCTCTCCTGCTGATGTTCAGGTGTATATCAGTATGTAGTGTCTCTACTTTAAAGAGTCCTCTCCTGCTGATGTTCAGGTGTATATCAGTATGTAGTGTCTCTACTTTAAAGAGTCCTCTCCTGCTGATGTTCAGGTGTATATCAGTATGTAGTGTCTCTACTTTAAAGAGTCCTCTCCTGCTGATGTTCAGGTGTATATCAGTATGTAGTGTCTCTACTTTAAAGAGTCCTCTCCTGCTGATGTTCAGGTGTATATCAGTATGTAGTGTCTCTACTTTAAAGAGTCCTCTCCTGCTGATGTTCAGGTGTATATCAGTATTAGTGTCTCTACTTTAAAGAGTCCTCTCCTGCTGATGTTCAGGGTGTATATCAGTATGTAGTGTCTCTACTTTAAAGAGTCCTCTCCTGCTGATGTTCAGGTGTATATCAGGTATGTAGTGTCTCTACTTTAAAGAGTCCTCTCCTGCTGATGTTCAGGTGTATATCAGTATGTAGTGTCTCTACTTAAAGAGTCCTCTCCTGCTGATGTTCAGGTGTATATCAGTATGTAGTGTCTCTACTTTAAAGAGTCCTCTCCTGCTGATGTTCAGGTGTATAATCAGTATGTAGTGTCTCTACTTAAAGAGTCCTCTCCTGCTGATGTTCAGGGTATATCAGTAGGTTAGTGTCTCTACTTTAAAGAGTCCTCTCCTGCTGATGTTCAGGTGTATATCAGTATCGTAGTGTCCTCTACTTTAAAGAGTCCTCTCTGCTGATGTTCAGGTGTTATCAGTATGTAGTGTCCTCTACTTTAAAGAGTCCTCTCTCCTGCTGATGTTCAGGTGTATATCAGTATGTAGTGTGCTCTACGTTTAAAGAGTTCCTCTCCTGCTGATGTTCAGGTGTATATCAGTATGTAGTGTCTCTACTTTAAAGAGTCCTCTCCTGCTGATGTTCAGGTGTATATCAGTATGTAGTGTCTCTACTTTAAAAGAGTCCTCTCCTGCTGATGTTCAGGTGTATATCAGTATATAGTGTCTCTACTTAAAGAGTCCTCTCCTGCTGATGTTCAGGTGTATATCAGTATGTAGTGTCTCTACTTTAAAGAGTCCTCTCCTGCTGATGTTCAGGTGTATATCAGTATGTAGTGTCTCTACTTTAAAGAGTCCTCTCCTGCTGATGTTCAGGTGTATATCAGTATATAGTGTCTCTCTTTAAAAGAGTCCTCTCCTGCTGATTGTTCAGGTGTATATCAGTATGTAGTGTCTCTACTTTAAAGAGTCCTCTCCTGCTGATGTTCAGGTGTATATCAGTATATAGTGTCTCTACTTTAAAGAGTCCTCTCCTGCTGATGTTTCAGGTGTATATCAGTATGTAGTGTCTCTACTTTAAAGAGTCCTCTCCTGCTGATGTTCAGGTGTATATCAGTATGTAGTGTCTCTACTTTAAAGAGTCCTCTCCTGCTGATGTTCAGGTGTATATCAGTATGTAGTGTCTCTACTTTAAAGAGTCCTCTCCTGCTGATGTTCAGGTGTATATCAGTATGTAGTGTCTCTACTTTAAAGAGTCCTCTCCTGCTGATGTTCAGGTGTATATCAGTATATAGTGTCTCTACTTTAAAGAGTCCTCTCCTGCTGATGTTCAGGTGTATATCAGTATGTAGTGTCTCTACTTAAAGAGTCCTCTCCTGCTGAATGTTCAGGTGTATATCAGTATGTAGTGTCCTCTACTTTAAAGAGTCCTCTCCTGCTGATGTTCAGGTGTATATCAGTATATAGTGTCTCTACTTTAAAGAGTCCTCTCCTGCTGATGTTCAGGTGTATATCAGTATGTAGTGTCTCTACTTTAAAGAGTCCTCTCCTGCTGATGTTCAGGTGTATATCAGTATATAGTGTCTCTACTTTAAAGAGTCCTCTCCTGCTGATGTTCAGGTGTATATCAGTATGTAGTGTCTCTACTTTAAAGAGTCCTCTCCTGCTGATGTTCAGGTGTATATCAGTATGTAGTGTCTCTACTTTAAAGAGTCCTCTCCTGCTGATGTTCAGGTGTATATCAGTATGTAGTGTCTCTACTTTAAAGAGTCCTCTCCTGCTGATGTTCAGGTGTATATCAGTATGTAGTGTCTCTACTTTAAAGAGTCCTCTCCTGCTGATGTTCAGGTGTATATCAGTATATAGTGTCTCTACTTTAAAGAGTCCTCTCCTGCTGATGTTCAGGTGTATATCAGTATGTAGTGTCTCTACTTTAAAGAGTCCTCTCCTGCTGATGTTCAGGTGTATATCAGTATGTAGTGTCTCTACTTTAAAGAGTCCTCTCCTGCTGATGTTCAGGTGTATATCAGTATATAGTGTCTCTACTTTAAAGAGTCCTCTCCTGCTGATGTTCAGGTGTATATCAGTATGTAGTGTCTCTACTTTAAAGAGTCCTCTCCTGCTGATGTTCAGGTGTATATCAGTATGTAGTGTCTCTACTTTAAAGAGTCCTCTCCTGCTGATGTTCAGGTGTATATCAGTATGTAGTGTCTCTACTTTAAAGAGTCCTCTCCTGCTGATGTTCAGGTGTATATCAGTATGTAGTGTCTCTACTTTAAAGAGTCCTCTCCTGCTGATGTTCAGGTGTATATCAGTATGTAGTGTCTCTACTTTAAAGAGTCCTCTCCTGCTGATGTTCAGGTGTATATCAGTATGTAGTGTCTCTACTTTAAAGAGTCCTCTCCTGCTGATGTTCAGGTGTATATCAGTATGTAGTGTCTCTACTTTAAAGAGTCCTCTCCTGCAGATGTTCAGGTGTATATCAGTATGTAGTGTCTCTACTTTAAAGAGTCCTCTCCTGCTGATGTTCAGGTGTATATCAGTATGTAGTGTCTCTACTTTAAAGAGTCCTCTCCTGATGATGTTCAGGTGTATATCAGTATGTAGTGTCTCTACTTTAAAGAGTCCTCTCCTGCTGATGTTCAGGTGTATATCAGTATGTAGTGTCTCTACTTTAAAGAGTCCTCTCCTGCTGATGTTCAGGTGTATATCAGTATGTAGTGTCTCTACTTTAAAGAGTCCTCTCCTGCTGATGTTCAGGTGTATATCAGTATGTAGTGTCTCTACTTTAAAGAGTCCTCTCCTGCTGATGTTCAGGTGTATATCAGTATGTAGTGTCTCTACTTAAAGAGTCCTCTCCTGCAGATGTTCAGGTGTATATCAGTATGAAGTGTCTCTACTTTAAAGAGTCCTCTCCTGCTGATGTTCAGGTGTATATCAGTATGTAGTGTCTCTACTTTAAAGAGTCCTCTCCTGATGATGTTCAGGTGTATATCAGTATGTAGTGTCTCTACTTTAAAGAGTCCTCTCCTGCTGATGTTCAGGTGTATATCAGTATGTAGTGTCTCTACTTTAAAGAGTCCTCTCCTGCTGATGTTCAGGTGTATATCAGTATGTAGTGTCTCTACTTTAAAGAGTCCTCTCCTGCTGATGTTCAGGTGTATATCAGTATGTAGTGTCTCTACTTTAAAGAGTCCTCTCCTGCAGATGTTCAGGTGTATATCAGTATGAAGTGTCTCTACTTTAAAGAGTCCTCTCCTGCTGATGTTCAGGTGTATATCAGTATGTAGTGTCTCTACTTTAAAGAGTCCTCTCCTGATGATGTTCAGGTGTATATCAGTATGTAGTGTCTCTACTTTAAAGAGTCCTCTCCTGCTGATGTTCAGGTGTATATCAGTATGTAGTGTCTCTACTTTAAAGAGTCCTCTCCTGCTGATGATCAGGTGTATATCAGTATGTAGTGTCTCTACTTTAAAGAGTTCTCATGTGTGTTTTGCAGGAGATGCAGGTGGAGGAGCTGAGCGCCGTCAGACAGGCATTACAAGCCGACCTTGAAACATCGATCCGTCGCATCGTTGACCTTCAGGCGGCGCTGGAGGAAGTGGAGTCGAGCGACGAGAGCGACTCTGAGAGGTAACTTTAAAGTAAACATCTTCCTCCTCAAACATGATCATTTCTGTTTCTGTAAACTCACCCTGTCACCGCTCTGCCCTTCACTCCAGTGTGAGAACTGCTGTGACGTCCTTGGGTCAAAAGAAAGACCTGTAAGACCCTGAGTGTGTGTGTGTGTGTGTGTGTGTGTGTGTGTGTGTGTGTGTGTGTGTGTGTGTGTGTGTGTGTGTGTGTGTGTGTGTGTGTGTGTGTGTGTGTGTGTGTGTGTGTGTGTGTGTGTGTGTGGTGTGTGTGTGTGTGTGTGTGTGTGTGTGTGTGTGTGTGTGTGTGTGTGTGTGTGTGTGTGTGTGTGTGTGTGGTGTGTGTGTGTGTGTGTGTGTGTGTGTGTGTGTGTGTGTTGGACATTGCATCAGGCCTTGAAGTGTCATCGTTTAAACGTCTCATTATGATAACGCTGAATTTTACATTAAAAAGAAGGATAATTCTGGTCTATTTGTAGTTTTGGCCATAATTTTTATCATTTATAATCAAATTAAACCCCAACATGTTATAATTATCTAAAGAAATGGAAAGATGGCCAACACTACGATAATTGGACTATAATGTCCGTAATTATCCTTTAAAGTGACTCTGGTGAAAACGGCTATGTGCATGGTTACTCTCAGTTCTTGCACCAAAGCATTTTACTCCTAAAATAACTTAAGAATCCTAAATCGATGTTTTAAAAAAATGCTTTCTAATTCAAAGGCATAAGAAATGGTTAAAAATGTGAATAACAATGTGCTATAATATATTTCGTACATGCTAATATATATAAGTGTCTTTATGCTGATATAAAAGTCAATGAATGGAAATCAATGGTTGCCTAGGTGATGAGGAAAGTAGCATTCATTGATATTAATTATAGAGCATATTTCTATAATGATGGCATGAGTATTGGCACGTCTGCAATCCTGTGTGTCGCCAGCTCAGATTTGTGAGTAGATGGTTAGCATTAGCGATAGCGTCTTCAACCTATTATTTATTCTACTAACTGGTTGGTTTTATCCTCGTGGCTTTGACATGCTTAATGCTTAATGCTTAATGCTTAATGGGAATACAAAGCTTCTCCCAGATGGTATTGTTATTATTGTTATTATTATTATTTTGGCTGGGAAATAATGCAAGAGCATGGAAAGGAGAAGACAAACTTGATGATTCAACTGCGACTGAAACGGCAGTATGGCCTCTGACAGAAAGAAAACAACACATGTTGGTTGTTGAACTATTTTGAGATAAAAGTCAGAATCCGTAAAAGAAATGTCACAATTGTGAATTTTTTCAACATTTGGAGATTTTGGGGTGAAAAAGTAAAAATTGTGAGATTTCTGAAAAATTCTTTAATTTCTCAGAATTCAACTCAAACTGCAGTATGGCCTCAACACATATTGGTCGTGAACTACGGTTTCAAAGCCTCAAGTTTGGCCATTTGAATGTTTTGAAATGAATCGAGAGGGTGCATAAAACATGTATAGAACAACAAATAGCTTATAATTAACGTTCATGAAGTCGTTGACCGTTTGTCTGCAGAATGGAAGAGCCTGCATGCGCGTTGTGAAGCAAATGGTGCAGACTCTCCGTTGTGATAAAGTGTGATTCCTCTCTGCAGCGACTCGGTCTCTAGCGTCGGGACAGAGGACGTTGGAGAGGGGATCCGTCATTGGTTAGGAGTTCCCAGAGGGGGGTCCCGTGGGGCGGGGTCTCCCAACGGCAGCAGTACCATCAGCAGCCAGGGGGGGCGCCAGTCTTTGGCCGACACCATGAGCACCAACAGCTTCAGGTAAGCTTGTTCATTTTAATTTGTTAAGGGTTGCAGCAAGAAAACAATCGGTTAATATTTTTATTATCTGTACGATTCATTTGAGATAATTTGCTGTATTTGTGCACACACACCAAAGTCAGAATTCCAAAAAAAGTCATAATTTTAAAAAAGTTTTAAAAAGTCATAATTTTGAAAAAATGCATAATTTTGAAAAAATGCATAATTTTGAGATTTAGAAGAAAAAGTCAGAATTCTGAGAAGAAAAAAAAGTCAGAATTGCTAGATTGCGAAAGTCAGCATTTTTAGATTTTGAAAAAAAGTGAGATTTAAACAAAAATATCCACATTTTGAGATGCTAAGAAAAAAAAATCTCAATTCTGACATTTTGAACAACACATTCTGAAAAAAGGGTCTCTCTCTCTCTGAAGGTCTTGTGTGGAAAAAAAGTCAGAATTCTGAGAAAAAAATCAGATATTTCCAGAAAAGAAAACTGAATTATGAAATTTTAACATATTTGAAGAAAAAAAATCAAGGTTCTGAAAAAAAAGTGTTTCTCTCTCTGTGAAGGTCTTGTGAGAATCCCGATGATGATGACGGCTCTGAGTTGGGGGGCAGCAGGGCTGGAGGCAGCAGGGCTGGAGGGGGGGGCAGCAGGGCTCCGAGTCGGGCCCCCTCCTCCTCCGCCCTCTCAGAGCTGCTCGACGGCCTCCGGAGACGCAGAGCCGGCGGAGACGCAGACGACGGAGCCGGAAGCGCCGTCTCTCTTCCTGTTTATCAAACGACCGCCGCCTCCACCCTCAGACGCCGAGCCTCCGCCCTTTCCCTCGGCCCCGGTGACCTCCAGGAGCCCCGATCCAGCATCCTCAAACCCCCGTCCCCGATAATGCCTCGCTCCATCAGCGCTCGCTCCATCAGCGACGCTCAAACACCTGGAGCTAAACTCTCTCGCTCCAACTCCAGCAGTGATTCCCTCTCCGGCGTCCCGTCGCTGCCTCACCTCTCCTCTTTGGGGTCAAACCTCGCCTCCCGCCATCAAACTCCCTCTCTTTGCATCCCAGAAGAAGATCCAGATCAACCACAGCGACCCCGAACCACCTCCATGCAGCAGCGCTCCCCTCAACCCCCGAGGAGGTGCATGCTGGGGAGTCTTTCCACAGAAGATGGAGGGGAAGCATCCCTGGGTTCAGAACCGATGGTGTTCCAGAACAGGAGGCTAATGGAGGGTCGGGAAGACGCGGCGTTAGATATTCTGCCCGCCATCCGGAGAGCGAAGTCCACCAGCAGCCTGACGGGATCTGAGCGAGGAGGACGGAGGGCTCTGAGCGTTCACTTCGGAGAGCTGCCTCCCTCCACCCGGAGCAGGAAGGGATCTGAAACGGACTCCTCGTCATCGGGGAGTTCTCAGGACGGAGGAGGAAGAAGACGGAGGCTCGATGGTCCGCAGGGAGAGAGGCTGGAGGCCGAGGGCAGCGAGGCGGGAGACGTGGCTTCCATCATGAAGAAATACCTGAAGAAGGACACCGACTGAGAAGAGAAGAAGCGCTCTCAGGTGAGGAGACACCATACATGGTTCGCTTCATGTCACATTTTCAACTTTATGATAAATTGTCAGCCGTGTTATTGGAGCCACTTTGTCCAATACTTTGGTTTAACATCAAAAACCTTTTCCCATATTCTAGTTAGCAGATTTTCAGTATGATTGCATGCTCAGACATTTGAGAAAAATACAAGAAGACAACATTAATTTTATAAGTCAGAATTTTTTGATTTGGGAAAAAAGTCTGACATTCCGAGATTTAGAGAAAAAAGTCAACATTTTGAAAAAAAGTCAGAGTTTGGGGATTTTGAAAAAAAAACTCTAAATTCTGAGAAAAACTGTGACATAGGTTTCTCCAAAATGAGAGCTTGTACTCTGACTAAGAAGATACAAGTCTCGGCTCGGTGATGTTTGAGTCACGGGTTAAACTCTCAGTGGCGCGTTCACACCGGAGTACTTTTCCCGTTTAGTTCCTGGGATTTTGCGTTCACACCAAAAAGAGAACTTAGTTCATGAGGACTTTCCCCCCCTTTTCAGTCCCTGCTAGAGAGGGGGTACTTTCCTGAGGAGAAAAAAGTTCCAATTTCTGATTGTCTGGGCGGATTGCAAACCACGCCCCGTAAAACTCTGAAAGGTTTTGTGAAGCCGCCATTTTATTTGCTGGCATTAGCATTATTAGCATTAGCATTAGCCCCGCGCACCAACGCAGAGAGAATAATTTATGGCAACACAAAAGAAAACATGGGAGCGGTGGAGATGAGGAGGTGTCGGCGTTCTGGCGATTTACTCTGAAGGCTTCAGTAGAAGCTGCTGGGAGTCCCAGCAGCTTCTACTGAAGCCAGTCCCCAACTCCGGGGACTTCCGGCCGGGGACTTCGGGTGCAGTATACGCCGTGAAGTGGCCTGCCAGTAAACCCAAAGCAGAAGAAGAAGAAGTGACGTCGCGGCTTCATTTGCGTAATCTTCCCTCAGGGACTTATTCCGGTGTGAACGCGATCTGCTCTTTAGTTCCATGGGGGCACTCAGTGCTGGGAACTAAGTGGTGGGAACTAAGTGTTGGGAACTAAGTGTTGGGAACTAAGTGCTGGGAACTAAGTGCTGGGAACTAAGTGCATGGGAACTCAGTGCTGGGAACTAAGTGCTGGGAACTAAGTGCTGGGAACTAAGTGCTGGGAACTAAGTGCGGCAAAGTACTCGGTGTGAAAGCGGCTAAGGACTCACCTGCTTCTCTGATTCTCTCCTGACCTTCTTTCTTCTTCTTCTTCCAGCCTCTCTGTGTGAAAGCTCCACAGACTGAAGGCTGAACCAAAACACTTCAGAAGTCCACAAGGAGTGACTTTAACTAAGCCACCTGAAAATACATTTGCACTCAATCAACTGTATTTGCAGATAAGAAACCGTTTGTATTTGAATAAAAAAAAGAACCCTTTTCTTTGTGATTTTATTCCATGAACTTCCCACTTTTCACATCATCTTTTGACTAGCAGAAGTACTTCTTATGAAATGCTAATTCTCTCCTTTGCAACTTTTCTCCATATTCTTTAAGCTGTTTATCAAAAGTTATTCATTTTAATGCAGCTATCTGTAAAACGTTCAGTGAGTATTCAGGGTTTCGTTTCTACACTGAGCTTCAGTTGGTTTTGTAAGAAATGTAAATATATGTTTGTATGGCGTAATTTAAATTAAATACACTGTTTTAATTAGGGCTGTTTAATTCTGAAAACCGGAAGTTCAGAACATGACTTCCGGTTTCCAGCAGTAAATATCGTCACTTCCGGTTAGCATTAACATTCGGCTAATATTACGTGTTTTAAGAAAAAGTGAATTTAAGGAGAAATGACACGTGGTGACACTAAACACACTGTCTTTAACCCTCACTTATTGACACTGCAATACTTTTATTAGGGAATGTTTAAATAACCACAGACGTTAGAATATTGTAAATGTAATCAGAAAACGCCAGGATGTTTATTGGACCCGCCCCCATCTAGACCGGCCAATGGGAGAAGACTACAGTTGATAACAGGGGAATCAAGCCGAGAATCGATCTCTCTTCCGCCCAGCACCCCACGCGAACGGGTATCAGCTGACCTGAGGGGGGGAGCCACGCCACTCGCATATTTTCATTTGTATATCATGGCATTATTTGTTTAATTAAACGCTGTTAACTTTTATAAGCTTCCTGACTTGTTTCAGCTAATCCTGCTCTCAGGTTTAAATCACCGTTAACAGTTTTCAAGATATTTCCTCCAAAACACAAGAATCTACCAACTCTTCCACATTGGAAAACACCAACAGATATGCAGTGTTTGCAGTACATGTACTCAAATGAAGAGGTAAGTAAGTAAGTACCGCCATTATAGCCAGTTCAAAAATGGCTTGGCTGATTTGGACAGTCTTGTAGTGGTTTTGGGGGTTATTGAGGAAACTGAATCCATTTCTGACATTTTCAGGATCAACAATGGCAGTTTTAACCGGAAAATTCTCCCGGTGGGCTGATTGGAAGCTTTAGGGGACCCTGGATCATTTGGATTGGACCGATTGTTTATTTATTTGAAAAAGAAATGTCCACGGTAGAGATAATAGGGGCGGTGGTGGCGAAGTCGATAGGGACTTGGCTTGGCAACTGGAAGGTCACCAGTTCAAGTCCCGGCAAGACCAAGTGCTACCGAGGTGTCCCTGAGCAAGGCACCGTTCCCTACACTGCTCCCCGGGCGCCGTTCAAAATGGCAGCCCACTGCTCCTAACACAGGATGGGTCAAATGCAGAGAAACAATTTCCCCACGAGGATTAATAAAGTATATCAATATCAATAATGTTCATCTTGTGCTCTCGATATCATGGTATGTCAAAATCAGCCGACAGAGAGTACATTATGTCCACTTTCTGCTTAAAGCTGCTATTTTATATCCTGGAAAGGTCAGAAATGGATTCAGCATCCTCATTAGCAGGGGCGGATCTACCGGGGTGGCTGGATGCCTGTTTCTAAATCTCGTTTAAAAACCCACTTCTTTTCCCTGGCATTTACGGACCAGATGACACTTGTGCTTTTACATTTGGGTTCTTATCTTACTCGTGTTTTGTATTGTTTGTACGTCACGTAGGAGAGTTCCTCAGTCTGTGGCTCCTGATCTGGTTTCAGTGTCTCGTGTTTTACATTTGTTTCATGTCCTGTCTGTTCTTTATGTATTTATGCTATGTTGTTATACAGTTGTTGATGTCCTGTCCATCTCTGTTGTTTTTTAAATGTGCTATAGAAATAGAGTGGATTGGATTGGATAATGATCGACGACAATTATAAGGAAATATAAAATAAAACTGATGATATAACAAAAATACTTTATTAATCTGTGTTTGACGACCAATTGACATGAGGATGTTAAAAAGTGCTGAAAATAAAACTAATAAAAGTCATAATAAACAACATTTAAAGGTGGGGTAAGTTTCAGAAACCGGCTCGAGATACACTTGTTGTTATATTCCATGGAATGCTCTTAACATCCCGATAGCAATGAATATCTGAAGTGCTTTGACAAAAAATCCATTAAAAAATGTCATCTGTGGAAGCCGTGGTGCTGTAGAAAGTACATCCAATCCGTTTAGCCGGCCTGCCGCCCTGTCTGTCAGCCTTCCATCTTGTGCACGCACACATGTATCTCATGCCGTCATTGGGCGTGCCCTCATTGGGCGTGCCCTCATTGGGCGTGCCTTCATTGCAGCAGTACTTCAATGACTCGCCAGCAACAGGCGGCCACTCTCACCAGTCTGCTGACGTCATGTGCGTTCATGTGTGTTGGAGGAGGTGCTCTGTAAGGAAGTCTGAAGGAAGGGGCGGATTCTTTTCGGCTGCGTACTTTCAAATGTTAGTGCACTCGAGCCGGTTTCTGAAACTTACCTACCCCACCTTTAAGTGAAAATACAGTGAATTCAAAATTATGATTAAAAAATGATTAAATCTAAATAATAGAAATAGGTAGAATAAAGGAAGTAAAGTAAAAATAACGATAAAATGATGACCAATTATCACATTTAAAACAATGATAGCACCTTCTAGAGCTCCTCTGATACACTTCAAAGGGTTTGACAAGCAATTGATACAAATGTGAAAATAAAATAGATTAAAATAATACAGCCTATCTACCAACTGGATCAAATATAAAAGTCAGCCGAATTAGTGTTGATACTGCAAGGAGACGCATTGTGTGAAAAGAAATGCAAGATGTTGTTTAATTGCTGATATATTTATGATCCACGTCACGTTTTCAGTTTTGGCGGCAGTTCTCCTGTTTGTCTGGAAGTCTTCTCAGCACGGCTCTATAAATAGAGAACTACGGCAGATATGTCATATTCAATGCAGCCGAACCGTGTATTACAATGCCGTTATGTAATGACTTTCAAAGAGAAAAGCAAGCACACTCGGAATAAAGTATTATTATTATTTTTTTTTATGTTTTCGGATTACACATCGCATAAACACCAAATCCCAGCATGCATTGCGGCTAAACCATCCAATCACTGAGCTGAGGATCTTGCCTACGTCTGTTTCCGGTTTCGTTTATGACGGATGTATTTTGTTCTAAAAACATTCCTTCACATTTACATTTTAATTTGCATTAAAGTATTTCGTGAGGCCTTCTAACATGTTTTTAAATATAACTACGGTTGTAGTTGAAGAGTTTGTAAATTAACATGAACCAAAGCTGTTGCCTGGCAACGCAATCGCACAACGTCACGTCCGTTAATTCCACATCCACACGCACGGATTAACATCGATTTAATACATTAATGTAGCCTTTGTTTCTGCTCAAAGAGGAGTCGACCAGCTGGGGCAACAAGGAAACCGGCGTAATCGAGTGTGACTATTACCAAATAAATCATATATTAATATTGACAATAACAACCGACCGTCGGGGAGCATTTGCTTGGCCTTTCCGGGTATTTCTCCACTGGTTAACATGGGTTAACAATACCGTGTAACCGTCACGTTTGAAGGGACGAAATCGTGACATCTTCACGTCTCCCAGCATGGTACATCGTCACACGTTCACGTCTTGCCGTGATACCGGGTTGATCCTGGGATGGGGACACAGCGGGGGACGTCTCCTCGGAGGAACTCACCTCGATGGACTCTAAGGAATCTGAGGTTTCTTCTTCTCCATTGAGACACATCTGTTGGAGGGTAAAAATAAAAGCTTTAATAGAAGGTTTCAACCACAAATCATCATTTTGGTGTCAACTAAAGAGGACGTATAAAGTTTTCAGGTTCATATTTAGTGTGAATGCACAGAATGAGGAGTTTTTTCTATATAAAAGCCCCTCCACACACAATACTACTACTACTACTACTACTACTACTACTACTACTACTACTACTACTACTACTACTACTACTACTACTACTACTACTACTACTACTACTACTACTACTACTACTACTACTACTACTACTACTTCTACTACTACTACTACTACTACT